>NW_022713530.1:220193-226716 GCF_011630105.1 Anneissia japonica
TTTATATATATTTATATATATAGCTAGCAGCAGCTCTTTAAATAAAACAACAAAACATGAAATGAAAGTTTCAGGTCTGAGTGAGTTAATTTACAGAAAGGTAATCATACGTTTAAACTTTACCCCCTACCAAAACACGAGTTGAACGTTTCATGTCTCAGTGTGTTATTTATCATACGCCTAAACATTTTTCTCCTAACAAAACTAACAAAACACGAGATGAAAGTTCCAGGTCTTAGTGGGTTAACTTACAGAAAGATAATCGTTCGCTTAAACTTTACCCCAAAAAACATGGGTTGGACGGTTCATATCTTAGTGCGTAAATTCACAGAAATATAATCATACACTTATTTTGTTATTTATTACTTTTTTTGAGATTTGTTTTAAAATTTTAAATGTCAGTTGAAACAGGTAAAATAATCAACAATCTAAAATAATTCACATAAAACGGCAATTGTATTATTTATACAGAAAGGCTCCTACTGACTTTTAATCTAACATAAATATTTTATATTTATATTACTACTCCTAAAACAACATTGACAGAGAAATATTGTGGGTAGGACTACACATACGATAGCTCTGTGATAAATGCTATCGCCTGATTATGAATGTTGGAATACATATTGCAATGGATAAAACTATGCTGTTCTTGAAGAATATGGATCGGCCACACAGATATATAAGTAAGTACTGTAAACTTTGGTTGGTCTTATTTTTTCAGTGTTTTACATTTTACTTTTTGGCCTGAGTTGGCCAGATCCAATGAGATGTAATTTCTTCAAACTTGTACAGCATCATTTTTGTCAAAAGAAATCGATTAAACTGGCTATCTAAAATCGAATTCTAAACCAATGAAATGCGTGATCTTGTGGGCTTGGTTCCGGACACCCACTGACGCAGTTAGAAGTCCTTTGTTTTATTGCCCTCTAGGCCCCAGCCTTAGTGGATCAGTACAAGCTATTTCTCCTTACAAAAATATGGAATCTACGCCACCGAAACGCCACCTCCCTCGAGTCACTCGCAAAAAAAAAATTGTTTGACCTTTACTAAGAGAGATACTTTCATTGCGATTACTAAATTTAAGACATTACTGTACTTGCTTACTGATGTAGTAATAAATTGAGCTATCAAAATATAAAAAAAAAGAAAAATAAAACCCTCATAAACATATTAGCCCCAGTCGGTCTATCGGGAGATAGATAGCAAATACAAACGACATGCCGCGATTATGAATATGCAGTCTATGATTATTTGAGGGCTACTTTTAGGCTGGTAAGTATCTCGATGGATATATTTTTGAAAAAGGGATGAGGAAGATGAATTATGAAATGATGATGAATACGATTGCAAAACATTTCTGATGATTTTATATAAAGGCATAATATTTTAAGGGGCTGGTCCGGATTATGATTATGAAGGTGGTGGTGGTGGTGATGTTGATGATGATGATGATGATGATGATGACGACGATGATGATGACGATGACGATGATGGTGATAGTAAATGATGATGATGAGGATGAGGAGGATGAAAATACGAAAATGAATAATTATAACGATGATGATGACGACGACGACAATGATGATGATGATGATGATGATGATGATGAGGATTGGGATAATTATGAAGACGACGACGATAATGATGTTGATGGTGATGACAATGATAATGATGTTGATGACAATAATGATAATTGTGATCCTTCTGGTGAAGAATGTGATGAAAATAATTGTGACGATAGTATCACGATGATGATAAGGATAATTGTGTCGATGATGGCAATTGTGATGACGATGACTATAATGATAATGACGATGATAAAACGAATGACGATCCTGATGATAGTGATGAAAAAATGAAGACGAGTGACGATGATCATAATGGAATAATGATTATGACGATGTATGACACACATACGAAGTTAATAAACGGATTATGAAATGGTGGTTCATTATTAATAGACTAGTAAATATTCACCATGGTAATAATATGAACAATGAGTCTGTTGTACATGGTGCCTATTATAGATGCGAAGTCAATATGATGACAGCAGCAGCTAGGCAAGCAGAAGAATAAGCAGATATAATATATATATATATATATATATATATATATATATATCACACTGCTACAGTACTACTAATAATAATACAATGAATGACAAATGATGATGAATTCATATTAATATAATTATAATTATCATATTTAATAGGGTACGTGATTTAGATGATGATGATACTGAGGATGATGGTGTAGATAAAATTGATAATAGCATTGTAATACGTAGTTTATCATTCGCCTGCATAATCATATGCGATAGGCTGACAAAATATTAAAGACAGACAAAGCTACGGAGTCATTATAACACAAATAGTACTTATATTTATGCTGGAACCGAAGTTGCTATGATATTGTTAGTCTGTTCGATTTTCCGATACATTTTTTATATTACGTGGGCACAAGAGTACTGTGGTTGGTGATGTGATTTTTCTCTATCCCAGCCACTCCGTGAATTAACGACACGTTAACAGACTCGGGGGAAAATGCTACCACTATAGTATCAGTTCAGAATTTCACATCACGGGTAGATTAAAGTTAATTGTCTGAGACAAGATAATCTCATTTGTTTTGCACATAAGCAGTAGGAGAGAAAATCATATTCGATATCTGACAAACACGGTTATGGTGCTTGTGACCATGTCAACGGGTTAGCTAATTGAGCAAACATGCATCTATTCGATAACTTAGCAACTAATTATCGATGGCTTATTAAAATCTAATTTAAGATATGATTATTTCACCTTTGGCAAACCATTCGGAACAAATAAGGTGTTGCCAGGAAAACGAATATTAATAAACAAATATAATACAAAAATGTTATATTCCTATTATTATTATGTTGTTATTCGATTTTGGTAACCAAAATCAAATAATTGTTTAAATGTTTAAAATATATACGGATATATATATATATATATATATATATATATATATATATATATATATATATATTAATCTTTATTATCATTATCATCGTAAGCAATAACAATAATGTTTATATTGTATGTAATATATTTCTATTGTATTTAGGTTGTTATGTTAAATACAAAAAAAAAATTTACAGGTAATGATTTTTTTTTCATACCCATAACCATAGATGAATGAATAGTTATAATTGTAATTATGTTAAGGATATAATCATATGTTCTGTAATGATACAATGATACTATTAATATAAGCATAAGACAGTAATGGAGCATGGTATGTTTTTGTGCAGGGAAAACAATGATTTTCATTTCAAAGGGGGACAGAAGCCTCTCGGAGTTTATGACGTCGTAGTAATTAAGGGGGTACGTGCTCAACATTTTTAATAATATGTAACCTGTCTCTTATACACATCTAGATGTGTATAAGAGACAGGTATGTGTGTGTGTGGGTGTGGGTGTATGTGTGGGTGTGTTGGGGTGGAGGATGTGTGTGTGGGTGGGTGAGTGTGAGGGTGTGTGTGTGTGTGTGCGTAGGGGTGTGTATGTGCTTAAAGTCTATATATGACTGTCCTTTCAAGGGTATTTAAAAAAAATCACACATCGGATGTTCGTCATGATGCCAATATTTCAAATAAATCTTTAGATTAGTGTGGAAGACCAACATCCACAAAACCACAATTCCGTTTGGAGAACATCTCAAAACAAGGCATTGTTGTTAAGCGACCTATGTATTGTAATTATGAATTTATATGTTAGGCCTTTCCCCAATATTGAACATTCTCAACTATTGGACTAGGCCCAATGACAACTATTCTGTAATCATTATTAAGTAAGATAATTATTAATTTTAGCGTCATAGTCTGTGAATGTAGTGCGGAAAAAGCATTTGAAAACGATGACGTATTAGTTACAGCCTAGTTTAGGTTTGACCTTCTGTAACCTCCTCAATTAGACTAACATGACAAATAAGCATGAAATTCGGATTAATATAAAGCCAGTATTTATTTGTTTAATTATGTCGAAACAATAAAAAATATGTTCATGGATTAAAAACAAACAGTTAAAGCAAACCGTTGATCCCGTTTCAAGATTTCTACGCGTGCGCATATCTATTCAGGAAAAGTCGAGGGTTAACATGTCAATAAAAATGGAATGGTTTGATCAATAAGTTCTTAATCTTAATATATGAAGCAATGATTAATGGCGTGCTACAACAGTGCAATATGAATGGCAACGGGATCGTGTTGGGTGTTATTGTGTTTTTGAAATTTGCTCAGTAATAACTGCGAATTAATGAATCGTATCATAATAATTATTCATTCATTTGGTCATATTCGCGTTCCATGATAAATTGCATATTGGTGTGGATGAAATATGTAAAAATATATTAATATGTGGTGGTAACACAGAAATGATCGTAAAAATTAAACCTAAAAAAATGTAGGGTTTTGAGTCTAAAGTCTGTTTCACACTTGGGCAATGTCGCGTAGCCTGCGTGTGCGTCAACGCGCCTAAATTACTATACAGTAGTGTGAATCAAGTATTATTTTCCCATTTTCCCAGTAAGCTACAGTACGTATGCGTTCCATAGGTGTTTGATTCAATTACCGTGGTAATAATTTGAAGCGTTAGGCCATGACATTAAACCAAATCATCAATAGAATATTATTATTTATCATAGTAATTTAATGATTATGTACGTAAAGAACTGTCAGACTTTCAAATTTTATTTGACAAAAACATGTGACATGCGCCTAATATGGTCATGATGACATCACATCATGACCATATATAGGCACATCATGACTATATATGGGCATACAACAGTTTGTCAAAGAATATTTAATAGTTTGGACAGTGCTTTAGGAAAGCAGTTGATTTTTTTAATGCGAGAACAAAATATCTTGCAATTCACAGGTATCAGAACTCTGACACATGGAAATGGAGACGCACGAAATCACATGATAAGACTTAGGACTACTGTAGTAATAATGATAATAATGATAATTATAATAATCATAATGATAACAATCAAAATAAAAAATAATTTTTACTCGTACATTTAAAAAAATACATTTTCTAGACAATTGATTTCAGTAACTTGACTGTCAATCTCCCATGTTGTTACGTCATAACCGCGCGTAAAAATATTCTAACGCGTTTGCTAATCGCTTTGCTTCATTAGTCAATCATGGATATTTCATTTTCAACATATTTTGAGGGATTAATTTGTGGTCGAAACATTTCATATTAATCATGTGTATTGCCCTCACTTTTTTAAAAATATCTTTGATATGTTAATACATCTTAATCATCCGTCACTTTATCATGCGTTATGTTCATCACATACAGCGTTCCTTTTTTCGCAGTAATAATAGGCCTGCGATCACACTTTTCACTCGCGGGCAGCTCTCGCTTTGTGCCCGAGAAACGGCCATACTCACGATCCAGCGTCTTCGGTTCGTGCTTCGACTCCGTAAACTCAATATCTATTACTTCACCTTCTGCCAAATATATTATTGTCAACCTTCGTCTTCTTTTGTCTTGCAATGCGCATTTCATATCCGTGTAATTCTTGATTGGTTACTACGGTAACCGAATGCACTTATGACGTCATTCATTTCCCATATGATTAATTCAATGCATGAACAGCTAGCGACAACAGACAACCCGCCCACTGGAACTCGCGATCTCCGAGTCTAAATGGTATGATAATCTATTGAGCCGCATCATGAAATTTTATACGGATCGTTTTTCCCTCTGGTTTTAAATGTATATTTTTGTCTTAACCAGTTCACACATTATTGAAGATGATATCTAGGCCCTATATAAAATAATGAGACGATAATAATAACATAATACTGTAATAATGATGATAATGTAATAATAATCATTATTATTATTATTACGTTAATAATCTTTATTATCATTATCATCGTAAGCAATAACAATAATGTTTATATTGTATGTAATATATTTCTATTGTATTTAGGTTGTTATGTTAAATACAAAAAAAAAATTTACAGGTAATGATTTTTTTTTCATACCCATAACCATAGATGAATGAATAGTTATAATTGTAATTATGTTAAGGATATAATCATATGTTCTGTAATGATACAATGATACTATTAATATAAGCATAAAACAGTAATGGAGCATGGTATGTTTTTGTGCAGGGAAAACAATGATTTTCATTTCAAAGGGGGACAGAAGCCTCTCGGAGTTTATGACGTCGTAGTAATTAAGGGGGTACGTGCTCAACATTTTTAATAATATGTAACATATGGTACCCATACCAGCAGTTCATACGTTCACGATTTTTAATTTTTAGGTTTTATATATGTCCACTAACTATATGACCACTAACTCTAGTCGGAATTTTTGACGACAGATACAGTATAACCATCCTTTAGTCTGCACCATACTGTAATAATGGGAAGCGAAGCAGGGGTAATGGCAATATACTCTATAGTAAGACTGACATTATATATATATATATATATAATATATATATGTATATATAAATATGT
>NW_022713530.1:228208-231339 GCF_011630105.1 Anneissia japonica
ATATATTTCAATTTATGCCAACATACTAAGGATTTTTTTAATAGTGAAACGCATATAATTATATAGCCTTTAACCTATATATATATATATATACATATATATACATATATATATATATATATATAAGGTATATAAATTCCATATGCTTAATTAAATAAGTACTTTTACCACAATAATGATACCCGACATCAACATGTATTTTTGAAATCAGTATCAATATTATTATTGTTATTTCTATGATTATTTAGGCCTATCCTCATACGAAGCGCAATGAGCATCTTGTTTGATGGATACGGGCGCTATACAAATTTATTATTATTATTATTATTATTATTACGGGCGCTATACAAATTTATTATTATTATTATTATTATTATTATTATTATTATTATTATTATTATCAGATGTTTATAATGTGTATTGATAATAAAGGTAGATCAGATACACTTAACATTACGACATAAATTCACTATGCTGATTAAAGAAAACACCGACGTACATAGGCCTAAATACAGTACAATATTATATTGTATAATATAAAGATGTATAGCCCCATGCTGAATACCAAAAAAATCATAAATATATATTTTGAAATTAACTTGCCCATTTTAATGTAACATAAAAGTTATCAACTTGAACATGAAATAAGTGTATTTTAAAAATGTCTACCCATCAGTTTACAGCGAAAAATGATAGAAACACTTCCAGGCACTGGAAGTGTTTTATTGTTTTTATTATAATTTTTTGGTTTAAAAATCAGGGTACACATTATTAAAATTCAATAATTTTTAAGCACAAGTTAATAATTTGTATGCTATTTCAGTATCAGTTTATTTCAAAATTATTTTTTATGATTTTTTGACATTAGCAAGGGGTAATACATCTTTAGTAGAGAGAAGACCTATACAAATATAGTCCTATTTGAAATAAGACCACTGTTCCCTTGTAATAACATACACTTAAACGTGTCGGTAATATAATCACATCGGTTACACAACGAATCATGTGATATCTTCCATATTTGGATTTTTGGCCACAAATGTATATTAGACATAAGAAGGCAGGCGTATATATTATACAACTAAACATAAATTAGGCATTTTTGGTCGATTCGACATTATGATTTGTTACAGCACAGGAGCATGTGTTATAAACGATGTTTGCAAAGAAACATATTCATTTCACGCATTCTCGATTTGTATTGAGAAATCATCAAACACAGATTCTGCACTGTCGCGTATTGTAATTATTGTAATTAGGCCTATGGCAGATGATTTTGGCCTAAAGCAGCTTGGTTTCGAAATTTGCCAAACGGCACGTCAATTAATATCCGACGGCCACGCTTCCACTGTACTAATTACAACCGTTGCTAGGCCACCGTTTCTTAGTCAAGAGACCCTCAAACAAAAGATATGATTGAGGGTTTTGGTTTTTGTTGACTATCGACACTTGTTCGCTGGAGAGTTGGCGAAATAGAAATTGTATAATATTTTGCAGGGTGGGGATCGATACATATTGGTTAAGTAAACAATGTAATGATGGAATGCCAGCAGAATAAGAGGTTGATTCATCTGCGATCGAGCATTCAGACTAATAATTACATTAGCGTAGATATTTGCAAAATTAATATATAAATATGTTAATAAACTTTTCCAGTGTCACATACAAAACCATGAATTTATTAGGAAGTATTATTAATATGATTATTATTATTTTCATTCAAATCGTTATTATCACTGTCATCACCTCGTTGTCATTCTTGTTCTTGTTCTTGTAATTATTTTTATTTATATTATTATAATTATTATGGATAGGTACAGGCGTCTAAAGTATACACAGTCGTATAGATTTAATCTTTATTATTAACCTTGTACGCAGAGGCACTGTATTCGCTTCGAAATGGTTTAATACATTTAATAAATCATTGGAGTTGTGGACTTGCTTCGATATTGAGAGTCGGTGAGAAAATAAATGCTTATTAATAACATCGGGCTTGGAAACAATCTTATTGTAAAATTGATTGCGTTCCTTATGGGACTCAGCGGACGAATAATTGAAATGGCATGTAATGGTAGCTTACAGCACTCGCACTCAACCTCTCACTCTTTAGCCTCGTTTTCGAAGTAGCCTATTAACAGAAATCACAACAGACCCGAATATAAAATTGTCATAAGCCTAATAGTAAAACATTTAAAAAAAGAAACCAATAAACACAGATTCGCAGATTGTTGTAGGCCTATAGATAGTTTTCTATATTGGTGTTTGTGAGCATTTATATAGTGTATAATGCACAGTGTCTATGTGCTATATAGCAAATATCTTTGAAGTAGAAAACCTAGAGGAAAAAAAATCAAATGATAACATAAAACAAAGCAGATATTATATTGAAAAGAGATTATGATTACTCACAGACATGAGCTTGTACACAATTCCAGAAAATTCATTAAATACAAGATAACAATTTTTAAGAATACACAGGTATTTAAAAGTTATAATCATTAACATTAATAATTAATGTTATTATTTTAATTTCTATAGAAAGGGTTTCAACATTTCTCGCCGTTCCAGTTCGTGTGAAGATCGACCATATTTTATTAGTTTGCTTTTTAGTGCTTTAAAGCTATTAGATAAAAATAACTAAATAAATTTAAAGCAATTGTTAATTTTCAGCAATGCTCTACTATCGTGGTCTACTATTTTCAGCAATGCTCTACTATCGTGGCTATATGGCAAATGCAGTATCTTATTAATGTGTTGATGCAGTCGGTGTTAAGAGTTTATCCAGAATTATAATCTAAGTGCTGCGACCGATCGTTTGGAAATCAAACATTAAAAAAAAATAGAATTTTAAACCGATTTAAACTCAACTCGGGTGAGTATGCCTAATGAAAATGACATTATACATTGTTAGTGTGGCACCCCAAAACCGGGGTTGACGCGTAACGGATCCCGTGTATATAGGCCTATATATAGTTTCTTAATCCGCATGTCTAATCCCATTGCCTAAGGGATCATGCGAGCTGCTAAAGGAGGCTTATCATATACAGGAAAATACATAGTTAAAAGCTACCCAGAATACTACAATAATTTTGCAGCATTATTATTATTATTAATTATTATTGTAATAATAA
>NW_022713530.1:231624-271571 GCF_011630105.1 Anneissia japonica
TGTGTGTATGTATGTATGTAATTATGTATATTTTAATACTTTATTTGTTTACATGTGTTACTACTATATAATCCAGAACTTAAGTCCACCGATCCCATATATCCCTAATGTAAAGTTATTGTGTTGTATGGAAATGTTATTCCGAATTACAGTATTGAATGACTGAATAAATTAATTAATGAATGAATGGATGTATGAATGAATGAATGAATATCTGAATGAATGTATAAATGAAGGAAGAAAGGAATGAATTGATGGATGGATGGTTGAATGAATGAGTGAGTGAATGAATGAATGAATGAATGAATGAACGAACGAATGAATGAATGAATGAATGAATGAACGAATGAATGAATGAATAATTTGATAATTGGATAATTGAATAATTTAATACATGATTGAATGAATCAATGAATGTTTTGATGGATGGATGGATGAATGAATGGATGGATGAATAAATGAACAAATGGATGAATAAATGTAGGCCTATGATTGACGTTAGGCTTTATCAGGTAAAATAGACGAGGAAGCTTAGCGATTATTTTCACACCTGAAAGAATAAGCATGATGTAATGGTCCTGAAAGCTGTAAATAGCTTTTTCGAACATGATTACGAAAGTTAGTCGATAGTAAACTAGAAACATGTTTTTATATTGATTTATATTTTCGTAGGAATTATAAAATACAGCGAGGAGTGTTGGTCAGATAGGCGTACAGCAGGTATCGTACTGTATTCGATGAGGGGCGACTTGCGTGCTCATTGGTCTAGGTTAACATAATAATGATTAATAAAAACTACATATAATAATTAGTAATCGCATTTTGACCTACCTATAGTTGAGACTACTGTGCCGACGAAGTAAAATGCACCCGAAAAGTCCCATCGATCCCTGTGTTTAGCCGTTAAACCCTTGGTGACGGCGTATTCGTGACTTTCCAAAAGATCGTTAAAATCTTCCTGTTTAACAATGTTCGTGTCTATGTATTTCATGGTGAAGTTATTAAGAACCAACGTATATTCTTCCCTCTCTAATTTCTCCTGATCCTTCTCTAGAAAGTGAAATATTGTCGCACCCATCAACCAATAAAATAGAATAAAAAATGCAAGCAGAATAAATCGCGCGTTATCTTCTTTCATACGAATAATAGCACAACATTTATTTGTTCGCGCCATTCCTTGGCTTCACTTTTGAAACTCAGTTTCGAGCCTACTTCAGTTTTCAGAGGTCGATTATTCCTTAGTAAGCACCCATGCTTGCTACCGTACATGAAATGTAGCTCACACCGCCGCAGTACTGAAAACTCGTAAATATTGCACTTAATAATGAGAAATTATTTCCAGATAAAACTCATATATAGAAAAGGAAGATTTCTTCTTTTTCACGTTATCCATCGGGTGTGTGGCATTATAATTCTCCGGTCTTGTACACCATCGATCGAACCAAAACTCCCGGCATCTATACTGATAAAGCTCCTAGTGCCGCTTCAAAATGGCGCATTGCAATAGCCTGGCCTTATTACTACAAAACTACTGTACAGTAATTACGATTTGCTCTAGTTTTCATTGAAGTTATCTGGTACCCCATTAATTCTGTCGAAAAATCAGGGAAAATCCACCCTGTAGTCTTTTCCACGAAAGGGATGCGGGAAACTCAGGTTTCATTTAACACTATCGCGAGCTGCTTTTATTTTCTTTGTTTTGCTTGCTGAAGATTTCGGTGTAGAGAATTAACGACATCATAAGCACTGCAGCCTTCTACCCAATTGTGCGCACTCGGTCAGGTCGGGATGATAATGAGCGTATTATAATAGCATTACTATAGATGCGAGCTCTGCTCTAGCTCTCGACCATATAGCACTGATCTAAAGTTATCATCGGTACATCGTTATGACGCTACGTCACAACGTCTTAGTTAATGAATATTCATATCTAACGAAAGGAATAATAATGAGATAGCTGAGACGATCTGTAATGATTTCTCTTCTCTCTGAGTCTGTAATACACCAGCAAAAATATCAACAGGTTAGAAGAAAGTCAGGCCAAGCCGTCATCAAAGCTGTAAATACCGTGAAATTCATATTGACTAAGGCTTTACAAAGGACAGATGTATTTTATGAGAACCGAAAAGCCCAGCAGCTGCCGTTTCCCATCGCCTCATTTCGAGTCGGTCCACAGAAATTTTATCGATCGTCAATTGACATTAAATCAAAGAAAGTGAGTGGAGAAAGGGAGGAAGTCGCTAACGCAGGCATCTTCAATCAGTTCATTGCCAACAAGGAAAAAACACCGGGTCCTCAATGTAATTTGCAAGTCACGAAACATTAATGACCAAATCACGAACCTATAAATATGATAATATAATAGTACCGTACGATGTTAGGCTATATCTGTTTTATGAATAGGCATAGTTTTGTTTAAATTAAACAGCATTAAGCTTAAATAATTTCGAATATTGTATGTATTTGACATTGTCTCATTCTTTTATATTTTTAAAAGAGCTTCGAAAAATGTCACATAACGCTATCTGCCGTTATTCAACACTGCTAAAGACATATCCATTTATATTTCAACACGATTCTCCTGATCGGGTAAACTACGAAAATTCTAATTAACTTAGTAACGTAAGTATTATTGTATTAAATAATACAAATTTTCTGAAATATTCCACTGAACGATTTTGTTCATCAAAGGTAGAGGGCGCACGTTCAATATTGTTTTATGTCTAACTACAAAGTTAAGTAATAAGCCTATACAGTTATAATACATTATTTAATGAATAAACACCTATATATCAGTGGTACACGCTCATACACACAATATATGGTCAGCTGTCAATGGTTGTACACTAAGAATGAAGTGAAAATAGTTTTTTTTTTCTCTTTCGCCACCACTTTTATTCAATTCAATATAATCTTCATTAAAAAACATCAAAATTGTACAGTACAATATTTCTTTTTTTCTTTTCCTTTTTTCAAGTTTTTTTTCATAACGTGTTTGTTATATTTATACCAGATTTTATATAATTTTGATATATTTATGTATCGATATAATTTTGTAACAATAGTATTATTACTATCATTGACATGAGTTAAGATATAATATTAAACAAAGATAATCTAGCAAAACAAGTATTATAATAATGGCGATATGGTGAATGACAAGTTTTGTTAATATTTTAAACTTTTTTTCTCTTTTTCGGAGTAACAACCACCTTTATATAATATAATCTTCATAAAATCAAAGTAATACAATGTTTCGTCTTATTTCAAATACATTTTTTCATTCTTTACATTAACGTTTTTCTTTATCTCTTTAGTGGGAATTTTACCCACCTTTATTACTTTCTTTGTTACTTTTCCATGTTTAACTGTTCCCTTATCAAACAATGCGTGCGCGTCTAACAAGCCCACGCGTGTTTCCCCCACAAATGCACATGTTTATATCTAAGGTAAGGGGCAGGGATTGGCGGAAGGTATATTTAGAGTGTATCGTGTTTGATGACTGTAACAGATGATGATGTAGGTGGTGCGGTGGTAAGGCTTTTTATTTCCCTTCCAGACTAGGTCGGCGTTTTGAGTGACTGGTGACCGGTTAATGTTTGTGTCCTCTGTTCAAGGCAATTTATCTGCATCATCTTATATCCACATATGACTTTAATGTAGGTATAGTGCCTAGTGGGTTGCGTGCTACCTGGACTTAAATTGCAAGTACCTGGTTGGGTTGCGTGCTACCTGGACCGTAATGCAGGTACGTAACCTGGTAGGGTGACGTGCTACCTGGACTTAAATGCTGGTTCCTGGTTGGGGAATGTTGCGTCCACCGTGCTCAATATATCTCCAGCGATAGAAGTGGGTGTTCTTAAGCATGTTAACCAAATTGCTAAGGATAATAACGTACTGCACACTTTTACATTAGGCCAAATAAAAAAAAAATTGTGTTGGCCACGCCCGACCGACCCAAAATGTATGAAATTGAGGTTCGGAATTTTTGTGTATTTTCTTCTTTTTAGGCATAAAAATAAGGACCATCTGCCAAAAAAGCGCTGGGCAATGTTCAGAAGGCCAATGATTCTGTATAATAAACTATACTCGTTTAATGACAACTGAGAACGGAAATACGAGGTAGGCTATTACTGTCTTTGAATTTAATTACACGTACACGATTTGCAACTGAAATCAAAGAAAACATTTACGACGCAGTCATTAATGACGGCCAATCTACAAGGCGACAGTATGACGTAGAGTATCTACTGATAAACAAAGTGATTTGCAAATCATTGTACTAGTCTATTCGACAATATGGTGCATCGTACCGTAGTGGATTCTAGCATATAATTCTATCGTATAATTAATTGTCAATAATGTATTAATTTTCACTACCTGGTTGTGCAAAAAAAATTGTTGTTTATTGTATATAAAGATTTATAATTCCAAGAATAGTCGATAGCCTAATTTCAGCTTGTATACGTAACACATTCAAATTCATTGTTAGTGTACAAAACAATACAAAGAATAACAAAGGATAATAAAACATGGTACAATGGAAATTTCAGTGATAGAAAGAAATTGTGTTCACTGAACTCGAAGGAGTCAGTGACCATTAGTTCAAGGGATGTGGATTAACAAATAAATTCGTAGTACCTTTAAGGCTTTCGGTTGAGGTCCAAGACAACAGACCCCGAGAACATGGTTATGGTAGATTATATTTAGCAAGAGCGAAGAGCGACCTTAAATAGTTAATTATTTGTGACCATTGGCCCTTTCGTTACGCCAAAATCAGGCCGGAATTTAGTAAGCCAGAATTTCCGTAATCCGGACATTTCGAGCTTTGCCGCGGGCATTTCGAACTTGCAATGTCTGATTACGAAATGTTCAGTGCAGAGTTACGAAATTTCTGCCACCCGGGGTAATCACCATTTTTTCGCTTGTAATTAATTTTGGAAAAACAAAAGTCTTTGAAACTATCAGTATTATCTAACTGCGTCTTCACTTCTTGTGCCTCAGGCAATGTACTACATCACGAGGAATACTCAACTTTCTCTAAAAAGAAATAAAATTTTCTCCGAAGACTACACTCATAGGCCTACATAATCTCACCTGTGGAACAGTCTTCCCGAATATATCAAGCTATCAGCAACATTACCCATTTTCAAAAACCTCCTTAAAACGTATCTCTTCACAATATAAACTTGGTTGTATTTTCTCTTGGGGGTGGGGCGGGGGGTGGCTGTCTTGGTCACCATCCCTAAGCATTCGCCTGTGGCAGGGCAAATGTGTATCCCGTTTTCCTTTGCTCATCCGGGATTGCGCTATGGTGGTGTTGCGGACGGTGGTGACGCCTCAGAAATTCTGTATTTTCATTTTGTTGCACCTTTATTTATTTATTTAAAAAAAATATATATTTTATTTGTTATTCTTATGATGTGAAACGCATAAAAGCTTGTCTTTGCATAGGCCTATGCGCTATACACAAGTGTAACATTATTATAATATTATTATTATTATTATTATTATTATTATTATTATTATTATTATTATTATTATTATTATTATTATTATTATTATTATTCCATCTGGAAGGGCACCAGATAACTTTGAGAAAGTTGGAGGAAGATCATTCGATTTGTCCCTGGCAGCTACCGTCGAAGGTCAGCGCTATCAGAGAGGGTCAGTGTTCTCAAATACTACCAACTGATATAATCATGCTAGAATCCCACTCGCGATTATTCGCTAAAGGAACACCTGTGTAGCTCCTTGAATGGATTTACACGAACGACGAACTAAATAAGTAATTTTCCATTTTTTACACGGTTCACAACGAAGAAATCGCCATTTAAATACCAAACCTCTAACAGTAAAGTTCCAGACAGCCCCACGGCTACATCATTCAAACCAGGAAGAAGCATGAACACCACCGGCGTCAATAAAAACCCACCAGACAACCAACGTTTACCATCCAATCTGACTGTTTAGTTATGCTTCACCATCAATCCAACACAATATTCACCAGTAAGACTCAGCAGCATTTCTTCAACCAGGATCTAGGGCTGTTAGGCGCCCTACTATAGTGAGCTCAGCAGCTGCGTCACTCAAGTGCATGCACCACAAGTCTTCCTCAGGTTTCTTAATCGCATCACCCTTCGTTATGTGAAATGGACCGTTCTTCATGAAATGAACCTTTTCCGTTCCTTGGATATTGTTGCTAAGTCCCACAAAGGACAGCGTAAACGTCCGTAAACACGTGCGCTTAATTTGTGGAACAACACGAGTGTTTGTGGGGCATGCGCGTATTCCAAGACATGTTCTGCCTGACACTCCGGAAAAGTCACACGGAAATTGCAAAAGTTGCAGTGTCTTTTGGTGATTGTGGCGTCTCATATGAAAATAGGTGCTTCCATTTTCAGGGTCCGAGCAATGTTGTATGAGAGTTGGTAGGATTGGAACATTTTATTCTTGATTGTGAACCAAATCAACATTAAAATTACATTGGTTTGTGCTTTCTATATCATTATAAAACCGTACAACCTTCAAACCAAGGCATACCGGATGAGAAACAACGCGTAAGGCGTACACAGACAAGGCTAGCCTAGCCTAGGCCAGAGAGTTGCAGGCCTCTAACACTAACTAGCTAGGCAGAGTGAGAGGTAAGTTGTTTGTTATGGCTAGCTAACAGTCATCTGGCCAGGGCCTAGGGTAGGCCTCGGTCTATTCTTTAATAAGAGAGAACACACGTTCCTTATGTGAGACTGCAAGAAGCATAGCGGCCATTCCTCCTAAAAATACATTCTTCCAAATCCTAAAGTGATCAATTTTTCTCCAAACACAACGTATAAAAAAACAAAAACAAAGCTGTTGCTTGTAGGCCTAGGCCTACAGTAAGTCCACAATGATAGTGTGAACTCATTTCGTGGTTCTCATCATATGTGTACTACGTTCTACTTTAAATCAATTAAAATTGACCCACCAATGTTTAATACATTACAGTCTTACAGTAGTTCTGGCCTGAATAAAGATGACCATTCCAGATTTTAGGAGAGAACTTAACGCACAACTTTCAGACATCCGCAGTTAATTAACATGACGAAATTACATTCTGCGTTCTATGTCGTCGCAAATCGAAAGCTCACTAACTATTGAAAGAAACCTCCTCCTACTGTAATAATATAATAATTTAATAAATGTTAAACATACATCCTACTATCATTAGATGTGTTCTGTTTTGTGTTGAATAGTGTGGCAATTACAGTATCGAAACATGGAACTAAAGTTTTACACTCGCTTCTAATCTCTTGATTTTACTGTACTAAGTAACTCCCTTCCCAACACAAAGTCAATCTGGGGAGGGCTGTTACACCACGTTGATTATGCTCTGTTTTCCACTTGTGACTTTATTTGCGCGGGTCGAAAGTGTCGGCTAGTGGATAATAGGCCTTTACATCACACAATGTTATGTCGGATGCTGTATGTTCCTACAGAGAGAGCGACACATAGATAAAGCCGCACTTATTCAATTTTTGAAGTTTTCCTGACGTATTTCGTAAACTTTTCTTTTTTTTTCTTTAGCTTATGACCCGTCCCATTATTTCTCCACTGGATTTACTCTTACAAGGTCAATTGCCGTACGATAGCAAAGTGTCTACTGCCCCCCTTGGTGCAGTAGACACAATCATAATTTCAAATATAGGAATATATAAATATTCGCACTATGTTGGATTTTTCTGCTTTGATTATGCAATCAAAATATTCACATAATATTGCTCCCTTTAATTCATGTATTCATTCAGTGTGCGAAACAGAATTTTATAGTTTGCGATAATGAGAACGAAAATGTGATGTAGTGGTTTTTATTATCGTTTACATAAGGTGGCAAAATCTCCCTAATGGTATTATTAACCTTTTGAAAGCATGATTCTATTTTATTAGTACTTGTCAGATTGTAGCACGTATTTAAGGTATAGAAAGGTTTTGATTTTCAGAAGTTATGACAAAATATGTAAACAAGGCAGTAAATGTCGCATGTACAACTGGCATAATATATGCCTGTAGAATTCTACCTAATGTTTAAACATCAATGATTTGGCCAATCACAGGGAATCTAGAGTACAATACTAATAATGTCTATTTTTGTGAACTGTTAAGCTTTGTCCAGAATATCAAATTTCCTTAGGCGAGACTTATTTAATTCCCTGTTTTGGGTACTTATTTTTTTAAAGATTATCTTAGGAGGGTGGAATAAAAATAAAAATAAAAATTTGTTTTCTTATTTAAAATTAATGTAAAATAGAATGGTTAAATGCTTCAAATTTATATACTGTAATTAGGAAGAAATCTACTTATCTTTGGAGATTTCAAGGCAGCGGAGGGTGTAATGAAAATAAAGAAAAACTTATTTTTTTTCTAAAATATCCACTTTTTCGTGGTGGCGGATGCGCTAATTAGCCAAAAATAAAATTGTATTTTTGTGCAAAATCATCAATATTTGCAGTCGTCAGGTTCGCTAAACAAGGTATAAAAAAAGGTCTTGCCTTATGACAAGAGAATGGTTGTATGCACATATATAGTCATAACTTAACCATATATAGTCATAACTTAACCATATATAGTCATAACTTAACCATATATAGTCATAACTTAACCATATATAGTCATAACTTAACCATATATAGTCATAACTTAACCATATATAGTCATAACTTAGCCATATATAGTCATAACTTTACCATATATAGTCATAACTTAACCATATATAGTCATAACTTAACCATATATAGTCATAACTTAACCATATATAGTCATAACTTAACCATATATAGTCATAACTTAGCCATATATAGTCATAACTTAACCATATATAGTCATAACTTAACCATATATAGTCATAACTTAGCCATATATAGTCATAACTTTACCATATATAGTCATAACTTAGCCATATATAGTCATAACTTTACCATATATAGTCATAACTTTGCCATATATAGTCATAACTTAGCCATATATAGTCATAACTTTACCATATATAGTCATAACTTGCCTATATGATGTGATGTCATCATGACCATATTTAGGCATGTCACTTGTTTGTCAAACAAAATTTGATAGTCTGCACAGGGCTTTAAATAAAACATTTTTATTGAGGAATTAGAAAAAAAGAAATAAATAATAATAATAATAATAATAATAATAATAATAATCTTTATTTTAATAAAGCGCAAACAATATCCATTTAGAATGTTCACACAGGCACTGTACAGAATTTAGAATAGAAATTTAGGAAAACAAGTACTTTATATGTAATATCAATTAAAAGTTAAATAGACATTAATAATCATCACAATTCAATTTAACACATCAAAACCTACAGTGAATAAATGACAACATACTAAGATTTAAAAATAGATATGACATGAATGAACAATAAAACACTAACAAATATTTTTGGATTTTTTTAAAAGCAAAACATGTTATGAAATTTACATCAAAAAGTTAAGAAAGTAAGATGCCATGCCGATAAAAACTACTGTACATCATGTATCTTGGAATAATTAAGTAAAATGCTATGCCGATTAAAACTACAGTACGTCATGTATTTTGGAGTAATGCGTAAAAAAATTCAGATGAGGCATTCAGTATGCTTATATGATCGTGAGTACTTGAGGTAAAAATTAATTGAGGGCGCTCACTTTCAGGAAACAAGAATATTATAATTTTCCTCATTATCTGAATGATTAGTCCAAAATATATTAAGTTTTCTTTTTCTAGTTTAGTAGCTATGTGAAAGTAAATCCATCCAAGATGCCAATGTGGACTCTACGTCTGGAGGGTGGTCCGCGACGTGTCAATCATGCTGCGGCAGCAGTTAACCACCTTATCTTCTCCTTCGGTGGTTACTGCACGGGCGACGACTATGCTAGGCGGAGGCCTATGGACGTGCATGTGTTTAACATTGGTAAGATCACTCGCATGAGTATGATGGTATACTGTATAACAATGGGACTGCCTATGCTGAATACACATCAATCATGTTTTCATTTAACCTTTCTTATTATTTTGTAACCCACATATGTAATTGAATACATTGGTATGCAGATGTATAAGACAGATCCGCATTAATTATTCTTTTAATTTAGACAAGTTAAACACATGTAGTTAAAAATTAAGTTTTGTCAATCGGGCATTTCAGGTTTGTGCTTAAAGTTACATTTTATGTCTCTTCAAATCCTTTTGTATGAACACCTAAAGAGTGAAAATGATGTGGTTAAATAAAGATTATTATTATGATTTCCTCCTCGTTAGTATAGTGAATTTAATTAAAAACCTTTGTGATTAATTATTATTTTAGAAACGTTGCAATGGAGAAAGCTGCCTGATGTAGACAGTAAAGATCCAAGCTTCAAGTGCATCCCATTTATGCGATATGGACACTCAGCTGTTGCATATAATGACAATATTTACATATTCGGTGGCAGAAACGATCCCGATGGGGCGTGTAATGAACTTTTTTGTTTTCAAACTGGTTAGTACCAATCATACTTAAAACACATGTAGGTGGCAGATATTAAAATGGCATGACTAGATGATAATCATTGTTGTTGGATTCTTTGTTTTTTCTAGCCTCTCTGAAATGGTGTCTGCCTAAACCAACTGGTGATATACCACCAGCAAGGGATGGACATTCTGTTTGCTTAGTAAAGAACAAAATGTACATTTTTGGTGGCTATGAAGATTTGGTATGTCCTAAATTGATTATATATATCTGGTGTTTACATGTACAACAACTTTGTTAATCCTGTAGCTACATACTGAGCACCATATCCACCAATCAGTGACTCTTGTCATTATCAAACCTGTCCCTGAGAAACATACCTGTCAATCAACAACTCTTGTCATTCTTAGACCTGCCCTGACCGTCACATCCACCAATCAACAACTCTGTCATTCCCAAACCTGCCCTGAGTATCACATCCACCAATCAACATCTCTGTCATTCCCAGACCTGCCCATGAGCATGACATTCACCAATCAACAGCTCTGTCATTCCCAGACCTGCCCATGAGCATCACATCCACCAATCAACAACTCTGTCATTCCCATTCCCGCCCATGAGCATCATATGCAATCAACAACTTTGTCATTTCCAGACCTGCCCATGAGCAATAAAATCCACCAATTAACAACTCTGTCATTCATTCCCAGACATGTCTGAGCACCACATCTACCAATCAACGACTCTGTCATTACCAGACCTGCCCCCGAGCTTCCTTAATCTTCTCATACTTATCAAATCCACATATCAAGAAACTTAATTCTGTATTCACCAACTGTATTCACCAACTGAGATTCACATCCATCAATCAGCAACTTTTTTAATCCTTCATTTGGCCTAAGCACAATATACACCAATAAGCAACTCTGTTAAGCATTGATTCAGTCCCTGATTGCAATCAACCCAATCAACAAATCTGTTCATTACTTGTTTTGTTATAATGAAGTCTCTCTTTTTCCATTATTTTTTTACAGTCGCAATGTTTTTCAAATTCTATCCATAGACTGAATATTGATAAAATGAAATGGAAACGGCTTACTTGTAGGGTAAGAATATTTAATTTTAAAATAATTTTTTTTTGTTTCTAATTATATATGTTTTAGACAAATAATATGACCTGATGTTTAGCATGATATAGGCTAGCCTAATATGGCATGTACAATTTAAAACAATGTTCTGCAAACCTTTAGGACTCGATTTCATAAATATTTCAGGTCTTTAACTGCATCTCACCCACCAACTGGCGACTATTCGGTTGGTATATTTTCCCCAAAAACTAAGTTGTTGAAATTCACCTGTTACATATCTGTTTTTTGTTTATTTTTTGTTTTTTTTAAAGGGGAACAGGCACTCCATAAAAACATAGCATCTCTAGATGCGCAGAAACGACACTTTCATACCCAGGGGTCCCAAGTCTCCCGGAAGTCGTAGGAGTCTCCCGGAAATTGAGACGACCTCCCCCCACTCCCGCTGGCCAGCACTAATCTCCAGGAAAGTAACCCATCTCCCGCCATTTTATAATATTTGCATGTTTTTACTAAATATTATCAATTGTCTCACTGAAGTCAGTGTTGATGAGTGTCACCATCTGTAGTATAGTAAAATATAATGTATTATTAAGAACGTTCATTTAACCAAATCTCAAGGAAGGGACTTTTTCCAACTTGGCATCCCTGCATACTTTAAAATCATTTTGTTAATGTCTTAATTTAACAATTAGAGGTTCAAATCGTAAAAACATGTTTTTTAAGCACTATCCTCGGCAGGTTTTTAGCCAGAAAAATGATATAGGCTGTCCAAAATGGGCAGCCTGTGGGTGTGGCACTGAGCCGATGCACGGGCCATGCCCATCTTTGGGAATCCCCACCGAATATTGGAACGAAAACAACGTACATTCAATCAATAAATGTTGTTTTTATTAAACGTAAATATGCTTTAGCTTTAGTTGAATGTAACACTCGATAGATTTGAAGAACATAAAGAATTTGTTAAAGGTAGACCAGACCCAATTATGCTAGGCTGAGCTGATTAGGCCAAGCCGTCCAAGCCGTCACGGTAAAAGTGGCCGTCCTAAATAATTGTAGGCCGTCCAAAAGACGGCCGGACGGCTCGCTGGCTAAGCCTATGATCATTGGTACACATCAAAGTTATTGGGCTCAACAGAGTTTCATATGAAAAGTACAATTAGGCCTAATCCAGACTGTAAAATAAGGGGTAAAGCTTGTGCGGCGAATTAAGTTAAATTAAGTCTAGAATACTGTTTATGGTCCTTATCTAAGAAGACTTGTTCCACCACTAAAAACATAGGCGAGTGTGCCGTTTGAACTAGTGCCGTTATTGCTGTACGTTGTGGCACACCTGCCTTAACTTCTCACCCATTCAAATTGCCATATGGGATGGACATAAAATATATGTCCATTCTATGGTTTCTTCAGCTTCCTATTTCAATTGTGCCCCCAGAACTTGACTATAATTGCCTTTTATTGTTATTGTATTATTTTTACCATTACTACAGGGCAATGCTGCATATTGGAGAGACTTCCACTCAGCAGTGGCAATAGGACAGTACATGTTTATATTTGGAGGTCGATCGGACAAAAATGGACAATGGTTTTCTGATAATGAATTTTATAGTAACAAATTAGAAGTGTTTGACACAAAATCTAAGACTTGGAGTGCTCCAGAAACGTGGAAAAGTGTGCCTGTAGGTAGAAGAAGTCATTCAGCTTGTGAGTGTAATTAAGTTCTTGTAAAGCAGGTGCTTGGTTTATTATCATCATATCATCAACATCATTTACATTATCATCGTAAACATCATCATCATCAATATCAACATTTATCATAACATCATCATTGTCATTCTCATCATTATCATCAACAATCATCAAGTTCTTATAAAGCAGGTGCTTGGTTTATTATCATCATATCATCAACATCATCATCATAAACATCATCAACATCAACATTTATGATAACATCATCATTGTCATTATCATCAACAATCATCAAGTTCTTGTAAAGCAGGTGCTTGGTTTAATATCAAATCATCATCATCATCATTAACATCATTCATATTGTCATCATATACAACATTTATCATCATCATCATTAGCATCAACAATCATCAAGTTCTTGTAAAGTAGATGCTTGCTTTACTATCATCAAATCATTATCAACATCATTCCATCATCATCATAAACTTCATCATCAACATCATCAACATTTATGATAACATCATCATCATCATTCTCATCATTAGCATCAACAATCATTAAGGTCTTGTAAAGCAGGTGCTGGGTTTATTATCATCACCATCAAATCATCAACATCATTCACATCATTGTTATAAACATCATCATCATCATCAACATCATCAATATTGATCATAATCATCATCATCCTCATTAGCATCAGCATTATCATGATCCTCCTCCACATCATCATCACCCTCATCAACATCATTATTCTCCTCCTCTTCGACATAGTCGTCAGATTTGAGCACAAGTGCAGAATTTATTCACTGACATTTTTACAAACTTTTTTCAACAGTTGTCTACTGCGATAATATGTATATCTTTGGAGGCTACAATCGTGTAATTGATGAACACTTTAACACCTTACATAAACTTGATACCAAAACAATGGATTGGTCAAAAGTTCAATTACAGGGCTCGTTAGAACCTTGCAAACGACGCCGACAATGTTGCGTCACGATGGGAAGTAGAGTGGTCATGTTTGGTGGAACCAGGTGAACATATATTGTATATTTTTTTTTCAAAATAGTTTGGAGAAAAAAAAAATCAAATTGCTCCATTTATATAGTGCCATTCCAACAGTCGTTGCTCGTGGCGCCGTGGGCTTAGATGTTGCACTTTTCTATAAATTTCTCGCCCTCCAAAGGGCCACTTAATGTCCTCTGCAGCCGGGTAAACCGGTGCATGATTGTCATCCATCCAGCAAATGTGTAATGTATATTTCTGAAAGCACTCGATGCTTGGGCTAGCTCGTACTGTAAATTCTTCTAATGCTTTGTACCGACTATAAAATTGTCTTCGACAAAAAATTGTTGCGTGCACATATATAGTCATGGTGTACCTATATATATATATGGTCAAGGTGTGATGTCATCATGGCCATGTTCACCAAAGTCATGTCAATAAAATTTGACTGTCTGAACCAGGCTTTAGGGTAACTCCTCATAATGAGACTTAAGCTGTGTTCACAGTATCACACATACAAGTTGTATGTGACAGAAATCTGTGAATTCCCTATATATGGACATAATGATATATTACACCCAGTATTTCATTTTTTTTCAGCCCAAAACCAAAAATGCAAGCAGATGGAACTGATGATGACAATTTACAAGACATGAATGATCTATTTATTCTTGACTTTGGTAAGAATTTTTTATATTTGTCATTGAAAGTACCACTAGTATAGGATGAATGCGGCTTCCGAGGATGTCCGATAAGAGATTCCTGAAGGGATCTTTTACAGATCCTTTCAGGAATCTGTAATCATCAAATCATCATCAACCTGAGGGCTATTTTGCTGATTGCTAAAGTTAAAAGGCATCAATTTTACAGTACCAATTATTTTTTTCTGGATGTACTTTTTTCCTAATTTTTTAGGGCTAGGGGCTGGTGGTCTGGGTGCATTACATATTCCAACAGAGGATCACTTTAAGTTATAGAATTTTTGCTAGCTCCAAGCCACTAACTATACTACTGTTTGGCTACAATGGTGTATTTGGTCTTGGCATTTAATCAAGGGAATTTTCATGGTTGGAGGCACAACAATATTTTTTTCCAGGCCTGGGAATGAATGCTAGTGATACTCATATTTCGCTTTCCTTACGGCTTTGTTTAAAGGCGTTTCATCACTTTCTGGAATACCACTTCTAGTTTTAGCAACAAAACAACTTAAAACAAGGGCATGCCGGCGTCAGGCGTGTTGCTCGATGCAAGATTCTTTGGGCCTGTAAAGTACTGAGACTTTATGAATGATAATCTGAATCTGATCATCACTTGTTAAACATGGCAAATGAAATCTGTAGCTGCAACAACACAGCAAAGTACTGTATATCTTTAAATAGAAAAAGAAAAACAACCTCATACTTTGGTATTTTTAATACTTTTGGTTTTTTTGCAGAGCCAAGTTTGAAAACTCTTTGTCAACTTGCTGTTATTAAATATAATCTTGACACTGCTGTTCTTCCAAAGGAATTGAGGTAAGAAATTAATATATAATAATTGTTACTATCCATTTCTTGATTGATTTATTATATTAGTTATATTTTATTATTTGCTTATGGTAATAAATTTTATTCTGTAAGTTTTGGTGTATGAAAAAATAAATAAATTGATTAGTGTTTTGATTTATAATTACATTGGTTATTTGATGGATTAATGAATTGATCAATTGGTTAATTGATGATTAATGGATTGGTTAATTGATAGTGTGCTTCTTTGATTATAAATTATTGACCAAACTAAATTTCTGTGCCATGATTAATTATGATGATGATTATTGATAATTTATATAGCGCCCGTATCCGTTTAATGGAAGACACTCATGGCGCTCCTCTAAATTAAAGTTGATTTACGAAGCAAGTTATGAAGAGCAGATAAGCACAAAACCAAATGCAGTTACAGTACCCGATACTTGGGTGAGCGTCACTCTCTATCCGGGCCATGTAGTTTATTAAACTGACACAAGAGGGAACACCTTTTGAAACTAATGGAACAGTCTAACATTGTCAATCAAACATAAGGCCTAAAAAGAAAAATTATTTGTTTGCCCTTTAATGCTGAAAATTGTATAGGAGGGGCGGACGCAAACAAGTTTTTTGTCACCAAAATTAACATATTAAATTGCAATGCTTGCAATTAAGCCTGTCTGATCACTATTTGTTTTGAAAAGGGTATTCATCAGACTGAATCAAAATAACCCATAATCGATATTTTGTAATGAATGGTGATACCTTACATCAGACACTAAATTTAGACAACTTTCATGCGCAAAATGGAGAAAAATAAAGATTGCTTTCTTAAATTTGTAAACAAAAAATCGAAAAAAAACCCTTTTTTTTAAAACGTCGCCCCTATTTTTTAGTGAGCTAGAGGTGAGTACTGGAGGGCAAACCAACAATTTTTTTTTAGGCCTAACCATGATCTTAGTGAGTGATGTTGAAGACTAGCCCAAAAAGTATGTGTAAAATATTGGTTTCTTATCATTTTTCAGAATGGAGATTAGAAATATGGTTCCAAGTAATTTACCTTGAAAGACAAAGCACACTGTTAATTACAACTATAGAGTAAATTCACCAACAATGAACTTTGAGGTACACAAGTTGAAATTTGTTTGGTACATCTGTGTGGATGTCCCAATACAAAGCGAAGCGTTATTTTTTTTAAATTTATAAAAATGTATGATAAATATGTAGTGGTAAGTACATAGCTTTACATTGCAATAGTGTGTAGGGTGATGGATTGGGCAGCGAGGAGTGAGTAAACCTTGATGATGAGATTGTTTAGGGGCAAAACCAAATACTTTTTGGGGCTTCTTACAAGATCTAGGACAAAAGACATTTTTTTCCCTGTTACTTTTCAGTCTTTTTTTCAAATTTTGGTGAATATGTCTGTTATAAAGTGTGGACTAAAGTTTAAACAAAGTCGACCACAAATTTTCTGAGCTAAAGCTGGTCACTATATCAAAGTTGCAACAACAAGTTGATGATATAACAATGTCATGTAGTTCAATGTTCTACAAACGATGGTTCAACAAAATATTTTCCGCGAAAATTTGGCAGAAATCACTAAAATCAGCCAGCTCAATTCAAGATAATTTGAAACATGTTATTTTGTAAAATAAATGAAGTCATCAATCTGCATACTTTGTTTTTTTCTTTTTGCAATGATACAACAAAGTAAAATGCGGCTACAATCGTTATTTTACATTATAATTTTGTCATATTATTTTTTTTGGTTTATGTATTGTTTACTTATTTTTTAAATCTGAATTTAAAGTGTTGCAAAATGGTACACTAGGGCTAGTTCTGTAACTTAGGCATGTATGGATAAGGGGGTCAGTGGGTCGTGATTCATGTCTGAATTTCCAAACTGGGTCATCAGAGTTTGCGGACACTGATGTACAGTCATCTGCGCATGTGAAGACTTTGAGTTGTCGTTATCATCAGAATCAAAAGACATAGTTTTGATGAAATCTACTGTATGTTGTGCAGAGAAAGAGTGATTCTTTCTAGGTTCACATTGTCGTTATGTTCACAAGTTTTCTACTGTCTGTATTTAGATTGTAAAAGACACATCTCTCATATTTATTTGAAGTTGCAACATTGTAAATGTTCTATAAATATTACTATACAAGGCTTACTGTAACTGATTGTTGAACTGATTAATTAGCATAATAATGTGACAGTATTGTATACTTTAGTACAGAGAAGCTGTAATACTTTTACTCATAACTTTGGCAATAATAAGTTGATTCCACTAAATGACCCATCATTTTAAAGCTTGTGGAGAATAAGAAAATATTATAAAGTTAATTTCCATTTTTTGGTCATAGATGCTGTTTTTGGGATGTCAAATTATTGTTTATTATTGCATTTTTCACGATTTACTTGAAATTGGCATATTATAAGTTTTTTGTTTTTATTTATTATTGTTATTACTGAAATAATAATAATAATAATATTGTTATTATTAATATTATTAATTTTTATTATCTTTATTTTCATTAATAATGTAATTATGTAATTTGAGAAACTCAGTGATATATAATTAATGATTATTATAATAATTTGTAATATAATTTTAATGATAATGATTTTAATTATTCCTATAATTATTATATATTATTACTTCTTCATCTGTTTTATCTTTCCAAAGTAGGATCAACGTAAATGATATTATGCATTATTTTCATTTATACATAAATGTTATAATATATAGAAATTGATTTTGTTAGGAGGTGGGGAGTAGGGGTGGTTACTGGCAAAATGACACCAAAAATCACTGTGAAATTTTAATCTAGATAAAATTATAACAAGAAACATTCTGAATAAGTATTCCATTTTACATTCGGTTTTTACAAAAATGAAATGTCAGTAGCAAAATTTTGTAATGTTTAGGCCTGATCTTAGAGGCCTGAGTTTTATAAATTTGGTTTATGCGGAATGAGTTTTTAAGCTTATAAATCTGTATGTGTAGCTAGCGACTCTTTTCAAAAATGCAGATTTGGACAGAATAGATATTTAATTGCCTGATAAAATGAGTGTAATTTTTACATACTGTGAAATTTTTAGTTGAACTTATATAAATTATAAAATAAACTTCAACGAACAAAAACTATTATCTTACAGGTACCGCAACTAGGTTGATGTGTAGGCCCATGGAGGGTATTAAATGTATATAATATATAAATATTCTGTCAATGTCTCAGGGTTTTCGGCCCCTGGAATTATCCCCCCCGCCCCCCCCCCCCCCCTATTTAAGGACCTTTTACAGGTAAAATTCCTGGCTGTATCCCTGGTTCCCTAGGGTGTTTTTTGGAGATTAGAAAATACCAAATTTACTATGTGAATTAGATAAAATGAGTGTTGGGGAGGAACAAATTATTGTAAAAAATATCGTGCCCTTAGTATTAATGTGCTGCACTAAAGTGGTATTTTTCTATAAGATGAAAAAAAAAAACAATTGCAACGTCGAGAGTTATGTTTACATGTATCCAAGATTATGCCAACACCTCTTGAGAATTTGTAATTAAAAACAACTCAAGGGTTAGATAAATAATGAATCATGATGCTATCAAACATGATGCTATCAAAATTCTATGGAAGGCAATTGCTGTCAAATTTAAATCATGATAACTTTTGATACTATTTACTGGTATTTTTCGTCTGATCCTGTTTTGTGTCTTATTTTTGCATACAATTTGGCAGTGTTGGACAGTAGCGTATCTGGAAGTGACATTATATAGCTGGTGGTGGCGTGATGGAAAAGTGGGTGGGGTATTCAGGGGCGGATCCAGAGAAAAGTGTGGGTAAGAAGGCCATGTGTGCAAAGTATGTGGGATAATACATTGTAAAATAAAATCAATACGAGTACACAAATTACTACTTCTATAGCGGTATCATGTAGTGCTTTCAATACCATTTTATTTTCTCACTCCCTTATTCCTTCTTTTTTAGGGGGATGCTTTATCCCCTTATGGCCCCTAGAGCCGCTGTATCAGATGTAGAAATGAGATGATATTAGTAATTATTAACTACTAGATTTTTTAATGGTTTTAGTGGGGATGCATGTGGACAATAACTTTTTTCAGGGGTAAGTTCGCTACCACCCCTGTATACCATTATTAGAATTTGAATTATATTAATCAGTCTGAGAATTATTTGAATCTATTAGTGTCTAATTGTATTGTATTAAAGTTTATAACGAATACTTTTGCAAGTTTGCTACATAACGCATTGACTGTGGATTGAACCATTGGAGAAGAAAACTCCTATTTAGCAAATACTCTAAATTTTATTTTGATTTTTTCCCCTAATCTGCTAGGTTTATTATTTGAATTATTATTACAATCCAATTGATATCTTCTTACATTGTATTAAAGTGTATAAATTCACATATATTGTAAACATTTCCTAGTGACTACATTACCTTTATTGTCCTATTGAAATGACATTGTTGTCTCTGAACGGCTATCCGTCATCATTTAATTCATAACTGAATTTTCCAGAGTTAAGCTACGTTCACATCAAGACCGGATCCTGAGTTGCTACGTTTTTTGAACGCTGTGCTCACATCGCACATGGTTATTTGGGTTAAGTACGTATGCGTTCAATTGGCTTGAACCAACCAACCAACCTTGTTGCTGATTGGTCCAGAGAAAATAAACCTATGATTTCACGATACAAATGGCTATCAGATCCATCGATCCGGATCCGGAGTCTGGATTGGAATCGTACAGTACGAATTTCATGTGAACTTTCCTATTTTGTACCACTGAACCTATTTTTCATGATTTTTTGTCCAGGCACCTGACCGGATCTGGGCTTTGATGTGAACGTAGCTTTAGTCTATATTTATCAAGTGACCTATCAGGAGTACTCACTTGCCCCACAAACTCATGTATTTACGTACAGTTACGCTGTCATTTTGTGGGGAAATTAGCAACAATATCTAAGAGGCAGGGCTCAATGGAACCTTCCAGTAGGCATTATGAGGACATTTTTAACTCAGTTATTTAAATCGGTAATTATTTAGATTAAATGTTTCCTACCAAATTTTTTTATTCATTATCTTGTTTTTAAATATACATTGCATGTGGATTTTGTGTAGGTCATTAAATTTATTTGTCTATTTATGTAAGATCCAAAGCAATGTATTAAGATATAGTGATGATATACGTCGCTATTGTTCAATTTGCAGCTGTAGGGATGAAATAAATGCCATAATATTAAAGGTTGTTGATTGTGGTTTTATTTTATTGTTTATTCAATCTAAAACGTAATAATAATTAATGTTAACGATGATGATTTTGATAATCAAAATGACAACATTATCATCGTCAACATTATCGTCGTCATCATCGACGGGGTTGTATCCAGTATTGCCATTTGAAGATGGAGAGGGGAATGCATGTGTGTACAAAAGTGTACCAACTGTGGTTCGCATAGAAACCTCTGATGGAGGGAAAGTGGCACTCGATATCTGGACCTTTTAGAATACAGACGTTCCCCAGGGATAAACAGGCCTATTCTAAACTGTTGAGAGTTTTCTGTACAGTACAAGTCTGCTGACTCTCTGGATAGAGATAACGTAGTTTATTATTTTGTTCTGTTATTTCATTTTTTAATAACCCATTAAAGTCAACGTACTAACACTGTTGCCTTACCCACCGAAGATTCAACAACGTTACAATATATATACATTCTGTTTTGGAAAGCTTGTAACTTTCACAACCAATATGGCAAAGCCAAATGAATTGTCCAATTAAAATGTTTATAAAAATAATACTCAGGCCCATAGTCAGGTTCTTCCAAGGGGGGTTTTCTGGGCGTGAGTTCCACGGTCGAAGCCCTGTGGGGTCGGCGAAACCCCCCCCCCCCCAAATATGGGCCTGATACTTGTATCTTTACAAACTGTTCTGTGAGTTATGTCTATTATCATACATGTGCTGCGCCAGTTGGCCATCAGATTGACTTCGTACATTGGCCATTCCTCCTGGGAATTGAGATTTGTGGAACAGTCTGGTTGGACGCCGGGCAGTGTCGTTGAAGTATTCATAATCACTGTTCAGTCTGGTGTTGCCTGTTAACGTGTTGTTTCTGCTGGACCCTGCTATGCTATGCATCCGGGTAATGTAGCGAATGCCTTCATGTTTTGTAATCAACGGTTCAAATGTGTGCATCACGGAATCTCGTCTGGCAAATCGTCGATAGGTAATGATAATAAGAAGAATGAGTAAACAGAAGCCAAGACAAAGAGCGCATATGATAATCCAGAGATTGCTACTATCTGCTTCCTTCACTGCTGTGGGATTCACACATAACGCTGAAAATTCTCTGAGAATGTCTGGGCAGAATTCGTCCATCACGCTTGAACTACTGCACTCATCGTAGAGAATGCAGGATACGTATTCATTCTTGAGAACTTCAGTCACGCCTTCATTAATAATAAAAAACACCATGATAGATACATTTGTCGGTGTATTCGATGCAAATAGGACGTATAAATTAGGAAGTTGTTCCGTGGACTCTACAAAGCTGTTGAATTTACTTTGAACAAACGGGTCTGTTGCATCCGAGCCTAAGTTTTCATTCAAGAAGTTAACATTCACACTTTCAGATTGCGGTGCACATATGAAACTATTTGCGGCTCTGATATGAGGGATGCAGTACTCATCGGCTTGGCAAGTGCCTTCTGAACAGACACCAAAAGCATATTGACACTGAATACCATAATAAGATGAAGGACATTGGCACGCGAAGCTCTCACCCTGCTGGAGGCATGTACCCTTCCCACAGTGTACAGCCTCGCATAGTGGTTGTTCGCCAATCTGGCAATTTTGTCCAGTAAATCCCATTTGACATTCACAGATATACTGTGTATAATCCGAACTGTAAAGACACATTCCATTGTTTAGACACGGTTGCGACTGGCATGGGTCCACTGGTGGTAACTCGCAGAGTTTCCCCTGATAACCCACTGGACAGAGGCATGTGAAGGAGTTAGCACCGTCAAGACACGGAGCATTATACAGACAGGGATTTCCATTAAGGGTCGCACAGTCATTAACAGCAAAACAGGGACTATCGCTGCTGACGTACCCAGGTTTACAGATGCATTTGAAGTCCGTTTTTGACAACCGTAAGCAGTTTGATTGAGGAAGGCACTGCGCAAATCCTGTGCTACAGGGGTCCTCCGGTAAGATTGACACTCGGAATATCCTGGTCTCTTTAACATCCTCTAATTGCATCTCACCTTTTATGAACAAGTATGCATTCTCTGTGTAATTAACCACATCTGAGAGAATCAGAATATTGTTTTCAGTCAAAGTGAATGTGCCATCGGAATCATCTAGTAATCGGTACTGGGGAGATCCATATGATCCTATACTGGAGGTAAATCGTCCAATTGGGTGTCCTGGTAGAGATAGCTCTGACACTTCGTTTCCCTCTAGATTGAAATCAGTCAGTCCAGTAACACTGAGAGTGTAAGCTTGTGTCCTGGATAGCATGTTGATGCCATTATCCACGACTTTTAGAATAACCTGAAGGAAGGGGTTGGAACCGTCGACCATCACTTCTGAGAGTGGTTGTTCGAGGATCAAAGAAGTACCGTCGACCTGCAATGATTGAAATTTCCAAAGGTAATTGCTAAAAGTCACTCCCAATAACAACCCAAAAAAGATTTGGTCAGTACACTGAAAACGGTCTCCTATTTATATGTTTTCTGTTGACGGAGACTTGAACCAATGGTTCAATTGTCAACCAAAGTATGAGGAAGTTAGAACAACTTTTTTGTTTTACTCAAAGGAACAGGAAAATATGGGCATTGGTGGGTTTCAAGTTTAAGTAAGATCATATCAAAATTGTCAATCAGCATTAAAACGTTGCATTAAGTCTTAAAAAACATCTCTCAAATACCTTGAATAAATTTGAATTTTGGCCTTCAACAGAGATGATGTGTTCCTGATCCATATCAGGATCATGTACTTGGAATTGGCCAATCACATATCCTGCATCAGCGTCAATCGGTACAGAATGGGTTCCTGACAGATCAACCCCTTCCGGCGGTTCATTGACATTATCAACAAAGACTGTTAATGTCTGCAAAATATTACAAAATACTTTCATTTTTATGAATTATATTTGAACTATATATTGTACTTCATTTTTTTAATTCGTTAGTGGTAAATGCAATTTAAGTTTGCAGCTTTGTCATCTCATGCAGAGTAAGTCATTTACTTGAAACACATTCTACGTCAGTTGAAAGCATACCGTAAGAAACATGAGGTCTTGTATTATGTATGACTGAAAATTATGTTAGAAAATTGAAAAAGAATGTTTTTTTTTTCTGCATTAAATACTCCGTTAACCTCTTACACGAGGTTAGTAAGCTCTGGACGTGTGGGCTAGATTCCCAACTGAATCACATGCAGTTTATTTTTGCATATATGTGGAGGTAACACGTTTGACTGACAAAATAAACATCCTTGTTGAATTTTTCTGAAGCAATACGGATTTCAAAATGTCCTATACGTTTAGAGATACCATCACTCCTATTTTTAGTCTGTGACTAAAACCTTGTCCAGATTATCAAAAACATGTGACATGCCTAAATGTGGTCATAATGACATCACATCATGACCATATATAGGCACATCATGACCATATATAGGCACATCATGACTACTCTATATGGGCATACAAGAGTTTTTTGTCAAAGAAAATTTGATTCTGTGGATAGGGCTTTAGCGACAAATGTTTCTTGGTGTCACACACCTTCCGAATCGAATTGTAACCATCGGTACATTCCACCTCGACTCGATGGTATGGTCTGGTTTCATAATCAATATCAGCTCCTTCTGCCACGACCAAACGAATGTCATCATTAGACGTTCTGACGATGTCAAACAACCATGAGTGTGTGTCTGTACGGATGACTGAGCAGATGTGATCTTCACTTTTGTCTGGGTCATCCACTAGGAGTCGTGTCACTAGTGTTCCTGCAGGACTGTTCTCTGGAAGTGTGGGCGTCTGGTAAATGATATCCGTTGGTGGTTCTCCTGTATCGATAACTCGTATACGTACTGATTGCTGAATCATACGAACATATGTTTGAATTATTATAGATATTTGCTACTGTAGGTTAATAATATAGGATCTTTTGAAATACTAAAAATGCAGTGTCAGTTTAAACTGTTTGCCTATATGTCAGGGCAGCATGGTACCGCCACTTTCCTTTACACGTAAAACAAGCATATAACAGTATAAGGACATCACTGAGGAAAATATACCATACCTGGAAAGATTGAGGGGGTTCTCCGTTATCGGTTGTTTCTATAGTTACTTCAATATACTGGCGTGTTTCAAAGTCAAGTAGACTATTGTCGACAAGCAACAACTGGTTTCCTTGAATTTCAAATGCACCTTATTGAATTTTAGAAATAAAGAACACGAATTAAAGAATGTTTTAGTATTTGAATTACTGGAAAGGGTATGCATAAATCACGTTGTGCCTATTCCACCACCCACCACAACCACCATCAATTCAAGTTAATGTGCTGTTGATGAACTCTGAATGCTCTGCAGCCTAACCGATGAATTTCTAAAATACGGACTAACGTAATGAAATTCTACTTAATGATATCATTTTAGAGAAGGAAATTTAAATATATTAAAAGCAATTATTAAAAGTTCATCTTTTTTGTATACTGTAGTGATAAAATGTGTAGAAGTAGATCCAGACTCTTAAGTGAGTTTTCGGAATTGTAACATATGACTAAGGTGAATTCTACCGAATCCAAAAGCCTACCGAGGAATCGATTAGAAAATTGGATCTGTATGTAAGAGTATGGACGATGGCGTTCAGCGCATCGGAAACGTGGTCCGAATTGTAATGGAACTTAAAGATCTGTCCAGACTATCAAATTTTATTTTACAAAAAACTGTTTATGCGCATATGTAGTCATGATATGCCTATATAAGGTCATGATGTGATGTCATCATGACCATATTTAGGCATGTCGCATTTTTTTGTCAAATAAAATTTGATAGTCTGGACAGGGATTAAGAAGGTCGTGTGTAACTTTTCTGATATTTCCCTCGCTTCACATCCATCCTGAATCGTACGAAGTGAATTTAAAAATTAATTATACCAGTGTTTGTTTATACACGTGTGATGTTCAATTATGAAAGTAAATTAAACTCGATGTCTTTATTAGTATCGTACCAGGTAATTGAATGTCGGAGACTATACGGTAATTATGGTCTTGCCCTTCGTCTTCGTCAATGGTAATTAGCGAACCCACTACAGTGCCATCCACGGCACTCTCCGGAATAGAGAAACTACTTGGATTAAGTTGAAAAGCAGTCGGCGGATCATTCACATTTTGAATCTAAGAAAAAAACAAAAGAAATAATAATATTTTGTTTTTTGCATGTGTAACACAGCGTGAATCCGTCGACGAATTTTCTTATACTGCATATACACAAGCGAGTGAAAAATGATCATTGTCTACAATCAGTTTCAAATTCACCTGAAAAGCCTATTGGCGAGCTGTAAAATACAAGAGACCCGCGTTCGAATCCTGGTTGGGTTGGTTTCTGCATTCTCGCAGCTTGCATATCTTTACTGTTTACAGTTTAAACATTTCCATGTATACACACATTTTTAAATAAATGTATAGATGAGAGATTTGACTAAAATAAATCGCCTTAACCTAGATTGACTTTTGTCTTCTGCTGTATATGTATACCGGTATGCATTAAAGGCAATGGGTTCCTATTGAAATTAATCTGGTTCTTTTTTAGCAATGGAATTTGATTTTTCTTTAATAGTAACTACAGTAAACTGGGTTACTAAAATTTAGTGACTGCTATTTAATAGAAATCATGGGTGCGCGTCTTAACAGTACAGTATTAGGGTTACCCCCGCCTCGTAGACATTGTGAAAGAACCCACCATTAAATTTCAACAGACATAAAAATTGAGGTTTACGTTGTGTTATGTGTTCACACACCATGTGAACGCTACTTTATAAAACTCAAGTTCTTACCAAGATTGAGAAATTTGCGTAAGTAACCAGTGATGGGTCGTCGCCCAATGCGGCTGCAACTGTAATATCGTATTGTGAAACCTGTTCATAGTTGACTGTCTCTGTAATTATCAATGTATTATTTCCAGCTATTTCAAAAGGCACATCGTCTTGTACGATACTGTATCGCACCCATTCTCCCTGTTCTACAAGGCTGTAGAACAGGCCTACGGTCTCTCCTTTGTGCGCGTTTTCACGGACATCGACGTTACTTAGGCTCAAGTAGCTCGGCGCTTCGTAAATATTTTGAACGCTGATTTCCAATGTTTTCGAAAAAGACAAACCACCAGAATCAGTACATTGTACCTGTAAAAAATTATCACAAACAAAATTAAATATTTTTCAGTATGTTTAGGATTAGGCCTAGTTAGTACCAATAGTATGACCTAAGTTTTGTAATTATTGTTTAATTGATATTAATTATGCAATAATGTAAAATGAAATATAAATAAGCCTATGTTACGGAAAAAGATACACCTATAAATAACATGTACTTGTCATTTAAATGGGAAAACGTTGAATCTTTAAAAAATAAATCTAACGTGATTACTTATCTTTACTAAGATACATGAACTAAAAGGCTATGTTGCCAACAATGTGAAGCATAGTGTAAGCGCAATTCATTTTATATTATAGTTTACCAATTATGGTCCAGATTTTTTATCTTCTAAGGGTGACGGAAGCATGCAACTGTTTAAGCCTATATATGTTACCGTATACTGTTTATTTATGTTGTTGCACCTCTTACCTGAATGTAATATAAGTGAAATGTTTCGAAGTCTAAAGGGCCAGAAGTTACAAGTTCGTTGGAATTAACGATCTAGGTTAAGAAAGATAAAATAATCCATTTCAATATTAAACATAACACAGTCAGTTAAAAATATGACACTTATGAAAATTTAACGTGACAAATTTGTGTGATGTGTCCATATGGCTATGATGATGTCATATTTCACACAAATATGGGCATACCACATTTATTGGTTACATAACATTTTATAGTGTAGACTACAGAGTAAGTAAGGCCGGTGCCACATAATATTGATAAACCAAAGTATAAATTGAATGAATGAATCTAAACATTTTAGATAAAATTATTCAATAAATAAAACGATGCCCACAAATAGGTCATTAACATGGTCCTGGGCCAGTCGGACCTGCTGTTATGATTAGCTCCTTTAAATTTGAGAAGAGAAACTTGTATATCTTGGTTTACATACTTTCCTAGCAGTTTATATATACTTTTTTTTGTATGATATCAATTGAGTTTATAATCTTTTTGGGTAAACAATAAGAAAAGACTGCGATTCTATAGCTCTGGATTGTCTTGCGAGACTTTTTTATTCCTTGTTTTTCGAACTTATTTTTTAAAATTTTGTTTTCTTATTTAGCAAATGGGTTTGCCAAAAACATTTAGACGGTGGAAAAAATAAAATGTTATTGTTGATTATAAACCGTGTATTAATGGGATGGTTAAATGTTCTAAGTTTAAATATACGTTTATATAGGAAGAAATATACATATCTTATTTTTCGAGATTTCAAGGCAGCGGTGGGCGTAATAAAAATAAAGAAAACTCCTTTTTTTTTTTTTAAATTGCCTAAACATTAAATTTTATTTGTATTCGAAATCATCGTTATTTGCGGGCGGTGGGTTCGCTAAATAAGGTATATAAAAAAGCCTCGTACTACTTACATCGAATGGAACTTCGTGTTTATTGAGAACTTGACATGAAGAAGCAATATCGTTTGTGTCCGGATCGATTATTGATAGGTATCCGATACGACTTGCAATCTCAACATTCTCCATTGCCTTGAAAGGAGGTGATGAATAATTATAATGATAATTAATCTTATGAATGTTTATACTGCTAAAACAGTATTCAAAGATTTCAATAATTAACAAACAAGAATAATTCATCGATATGCAAATAAATGAATAAAGAAAATAGAATATACTTTGGTTGCTATATTATGTATATTTCTTGTTGTTATTGTTCAAAAATGAAAGAGGCTTACATATACACTTAGGGCCTATTAACTGACCTAATGACGATGAAAATAATAATAATTAATACTGTACAATTAATTCAAAATGATCATTTCAATATAATTAACATTGTTGAAACATACCATGGTATTGTCAATCACAATATCCGTCGGTGGATGATTAACTTTAAAAATCTCAATATCTTGCACAAGTTCAGTACTCCAATTGGGGTTACTGGCGCTATATGCAGTGATATATATTACATACTGTTCGGAATCGCCGTCAAACGTAATGTCTTGAATCCCCTCGCCCAGGCGCAGTACATTGCCGTCCACTGTAGCAAGATCAGCAAGACTTGTGTCGATGTCGCCCAACCTGTAGATTATGGTGTTGATATAAAATGTAATCATTATAAATTTAATCACCTGAGACTTAATAGAGCTAATATAACCTCTCGTTTACCACCCTACCCCCTAAATTCACCACTGACGACGTCATGTAATGTCTGAATTTGCTATTTTACAAATCGTCTATATAGGCGAGCTTTGCCATCGCGAATGTTTTCTCCCCCGACACATAAATCTCCCCACTCTTTTGCTTTAATGCAGAGGATAGTCTATGTGTCACGTGCGTGTAATTAAAATATTACACCTCCTGAATGAATTGCTCCAGATCCCCCCCCCCACCTCCAAAAAAAAATTGTAAGCCTAAAATTCAATTGTGAAACACTTTGCTAAGGTCAGATGGCTTGTTCATGCATCATGCTTACCCACTTCTAATACCCGTTATCCTGTACTCAAGGTCGTTGTAGGTTGTCTCATCGCCAGTGGTACCAAATGTCCCGATGACATCTCCAACGGTATTATCAGTGGATACGTGTGTGGCGGTAGTTGCAAAATCTATCAATGTTGGTGGCTCCCATTCATTTATAACATCAATCTAAAAAGAATGGATATGAATGTGATACTATAATATCCCGTATATATGAAACCCAGTTGGTTAAGGCGTCTGCATATTATCACTAGAAGGATACCGGTTGGGGCAACTTTTCTTTTCCACGCTCTCATATTTCTCTTCTAACGTTTAGAATCCCGGTTGGGGCAATTGTTTTGACTTCGTATGATATGCCTATAGCTATATATAAAATAACTCACCCGAAACACTCGTGTGGCTGTTAGTTCCCGGCCATAATCATCAGTACCTGCTGCGAAGATGCTGACGTCGAAATTGGAAAATTGTTCGTAGTCCACTGGAGCGGTCGTCCACAACTGATTATCCTTCACGGTTAGAGGGAATTCAATCCCCATGAACATCATAAAGTAATTGAATTCCTTTAAAAGATACGAAGTTGAAAAAGGGCCTAATCAGTAAAATGATTGTATTTACTATAAATGTGATAAAAGCATACTGTTTTCTTCAATTTGGGACCAACTTTCAGAAATAATAAAGTAAGATGGTCTCGGAGTTCTGTCTCTGATTAAAAGGGTTAGATTTTTATGTAAAAATACTGACGATTGTTAGAGTTGTTGTTACAGAATTTACAATTAGCAACTGAATGAAGATATGAAATACTTTACTCAAAAATAGTTAGGCCCAGGCCTACCTATTTTTAGAGCGTCTGAGAGTAATTTCCTAGTGGCGGATCCAGGGGGTGCATTAGCCTATCCCCCCCCCCCCCCCGTGTTAAACGTTAAAAAGAATTCTGACGTGGCGGATTAAAGAGGGGGCAGCCGGCCCAGGCTACTTTTATATCCAGATTGTATGAGAGTTTCATTTCCTGCCATAATCCTATTTTTTTTCTAGACCCTCCATAATTATGTGCCTCCCTGGCCCCGTTTATTTCGCATCCCTGGATTCACACACTCACATCACTTAAAATTAGGCCTAAATTAATCAAGGTACCCTACCACGTCAGTGATTATTTGACCTGTAGCAGCATTTATGGCATGCAAGTCCCCGAGAACTGACGGACCGGTGTTCTCTTGCACGGGCCTGTAGTCTGTAAGAATAATATCCACTTCCATTGGTTCGTCCACTAGAACATCGATGATCACGTGACTATCGATGTACATCGCTGGAGTTCCACTATCAACGCAGCGGACTTGAAGAAAGTAAGACGACTGGCCTGGCATTAAGGGCTTAATTGTCTGAAAACAGAATATAGTAGTTGACTCAGTGGGGACTGGTGAATCATGATATATTAAATTCTTATTTTAAAACGCAAGTTTCCGTCCCGGGCATAATTTCGCTCGGAATTATGTTTATTGTGATGTACAATACGGTATTAAACTTTTTAGGCCTATTATGATTGAAGAAAATAAAGCAACCCATAAATACCTCGAGTGAATGTTCATTTATTGTAAATACACCGCTGTCATCTCCCGTAATATAGCAATACGAATCTTGTAGTATTCCGCCACTGTTGTCAGGATCATTCACAGATATCGTAGCGACGCTAGAGCCAGCCGGGGCACCAAATTGAATCTGTTGAAAAGAAAAATATATGTATGTATCTAAAGTGATAATGCGATAATATGAAGTTGAAAATTACAAAAAAAAAGTATGTCAACTAAAGGTTTGACGTAAGAGACCGTATGAATATTATTTAACTTTTTCACATAAATATGCAAAATCGGTCGGTTTCACATTCTCAACACAATGTAATAAATGTTCTGTGGGTGTGTTTGCATGTACACTTCAGTGAAGGGCGGATCCAAGTCGTAAATTGTGACATCAATAATTGTTAAGGTGTTGTATTTAAAAAAAAAACCCCTATGTCATTTGCCTAATGCGCTTGGTATTGCGAATATTACCAGAAATCTTATTACTGATTAAAAATTAGTTTTGTGTGTAATGTTATAGGGAATCAGACTAAACGGCTTCATTATGATAATTCACTAAGAAATGAATTAAGGTCGTGTTGTAGGCCTAATTGTTAAACTGGTCGGCATATCGGCGTGGTGCTCTAATGATGAAACCATGGATTTAGCCTATTGATAAGGATGACCCCAAAGTACTCTACCTGCGTGTTTGAAAAGTGCATACTTGTCGGAGCTTCGTTCGTATCTTCGATTTGAAAGATAAAATTCATTTGTATTGTCTCCGTCGGATGACCGTCTCGGACCGCTTGAATTGTTACTTCGTGTTCGCTTGCCGTTTCAAAATCGAGTTGAGCCGTGGGAGATAGGTATAGTACGTTGCCTTGAAGTTGGAACATGCCATCTCTATCATCGATAATCGTGTATATGTATTGATTAAAGAAATCGGTTGTTGTGATCGAACCAATCGGTGTATTGCTCGTTAGTGACTCTGAAGGACTTGTGTCACCTGAGAAAACCAACATCTAGCACAAAGAAAGATAAAGAACAGATAATGTTTTTATGTGCTTATAGGGAAACTAACCTATAATTGTAATTTTTAGAAGCAGTACAGTTTACCCTGAATTCAAATAATGATAGTAAGTTAGCGGCCGAATTATTCGACTAATTAACCAACAGGAATATGCTGGAATTTTATTAGTGGTAAAAAAACCCATAGCAACATCGAACTTTATCTATCAGATAATGTATTGCTTTCCTGTCGTCAAGAAACCGATTCTTGGTGAATAAAGGATTCAGAACATTGATTGAACCTGCAAGTTAATATGTGGATCTTTCCACTTAGCCCCGCCCCTTGGATTGTTGCTAACGTCCAACAAAAAGACATCGTAAATGACGTGAACATGTTTGTGCCTGTGAGACAAGTGCGTATTCATTATCTTATTCTGATTGGTTATTAAGTTTGATTGACACTCTGGAATGACACATTTTACGTACCGGGGGAATTGAAGTCGCGGCCTGTGTAGGTATCCCAGGAACAGTCGTTTCATCGATACTTGATGGAACATCAATGTTGTAAGTATGTTGAGTGATTTGCCCAACAGAATTGGTTGAAGTTAGTGTAATAACGCCTCCTTGTGATTGACTAGTAATATCGCTGGTGACGTATAGATCATATAAACAAACCGTTTTGTACCCCTTTAAACAAAAATATACAAATGTGATCAATTATTATTGGTTTAAATAAGCATTCTAATGCTATGTAACATTACGCATACAGCTACTGATGATTTTTTTTTTCTATTGATTGTATCATACGACAATATTAATAAAATAATGTACACCAAGGTAAGTATTTTACCTGTTCGTGCCCATTGACAGGTTGGCAATACATTATTCTTGTTTGATAAAGACCATTTCCCCCTTGCACATCCAGTGAAACATCACCGCTACCATAGTCATACACCACAACAGCGCCAATGGTTTGTCCTGACAATAAGATAATAAAGTTAATGAGGTATAAAACCATCTCGGAGACGAAATTTTCCACTGATGATGTGAATGTATATTTCGATGTATGTTTCAGTCAGGAAAATATCATAGGAGTGATGTTTTGCCCTAACAAACGTGTTGTCGACCGAATACACAGTACGTTCCCAAATACTTGTGAAAAAACATCATGACGTGAATGTAATATAAATATTTGAGGACGTAATAACGGTTGTAAATTATCTTGCCTGAATAATTATTGAATGGCCATTATTTTTCTCGTAGATTACTGCCACATAAATCTTTTATAGTCTGGTTTAATGCTTTAAACTAGATATGGGAGGAAATATTTTTTTTAACCAATAAAAGACGTTTAAAAAATAACGTTTCTAAAGTCTTTGTGCATAAATTAAATATTTGTGTACTAATTAATCTGTAAAATCATTAAAAAATTGAATTTGGTTTTTTATCTGTCGTCTACGCTTTGTCCACGCTTTTCAATTTTGTGTGACACATTTGTGTGATGTGCCCATATGAGCATCATGATGTCATTAACCGAAATATGGGCATATCTCATATTATATGTCACATAAAGTTTGTTAGCGTGGACAAAGCTTGATTTAAAATTGATAACATAATAGTTATGTTTCATTTAATTGATTGATTTAGGGTTGTGTATTAATTATTTTAGAGTTTTCTTGAATATTTGGGTGGTAGTAAATTATATCTTTAATAATAAAAAATATATAATACTTTAAAAATGCAATTATTATGTAAGAACGCACTTCAGTTAAGTAAAGTAAGAGTGCCTGACTGACCTGACTCTGTACCGACTTGTAGTACGGGCTCATTTACCGGATAACTCTCAGTCGCAGTCGTCGATAGAATTGTAACACTCGTGGATGGATTAGTCCGTTGAGATACATCCAAAACAAAATCATCAGTGATCTGACAAATAATATTAATAAAAAAAATGAGAGGGGCAAAAAGAGAGGAAGGAAGGGGAAGTTAGAGGAATGTAAGGGAAATGGGAGAGGGGTGGGATGGGAATTAAGCTGCTATTTTTATTATTATATATAGTATTTAACTGTGTCATTGATTTGCAGTAAAGAATAGAGTGTCAAGTATGTTCCTATAGCGAACATCGTCTTTGTGCATTATCAAAAAAGGTATAAAGGTATTTGAGAAGCGACAAACTCTTCCAAATCAAGATGATCTATTGTACAAAAAAAACAGAACAAAAGAAAAAAGGAAAAAAAAAACAGTAATCTAACTTCAGCACAAAACGTTTGTAACAGACAATGGTGGCAAATCGACTTGGAGCAACGTGGCTAAAAACAGTCCGAATAACTACCAAAAGTAATAATAATACCGAATAAGGAGAGAACTATGAACAAATTATTTTAAAATAGGTTCAAACAACCACTCTGCATGCATGCGCATATCTATGAAAATAAACATACAGTATTTTCCGGATTACTAGAGTCTACAGCCCGTATTTGGATTGGGTACGACTGTTGAGTAGAATAATCAATACGAGTTGAATCTTCCAAGATGAGTGCACCCGTACTAGAATCAATCTTGAATAAGCCATTGTAATCGTGAACAAGACTGTACCAGTATTGGTTGGCATCGCTGGTGCTATCTACGGATACAACTCCTATTACAGCGCCTGCAGTACACAAAAAAACAAAACATGCGAATTGAGAATATATTTAAAAGGTAAAGATAATACAAGTAGGCCTACTTTGGCCTCATCGGCCGATGTGCCAATCTTTACTTGGCGTTTGGACCTGGCTGGGGTTTGCCACTTTTCCTGCTCCAAATCATATTATATTCCCAGCATAATAACTAGTGTACAAGTGAATTGGGTAAAGCCTGTACCAATTTATATTCATGCCCAAGTGACATGTATACATTGGTGATTTCGACCTCTTGGTTGACAGTTTGAGCCACATCCGCTCCTCAATTCAAGTTGTACTTACAATATAAAAGACAGTCATCGACTGGAACTTAGGCAAGGGCAACACATATATATATATATATTTTTAAAGGGACTTGATCGCATATACGACAAGGTAAAAACGCCAATTGTACTGACAGTAACTATACGCCTATATTAAAAATAACAGTAACTTCTTCTAATTATCGAGTTTATGTACAATACTAAATTTCCCCAGCCATTAGATGGACACACATTGCAACATTTTTTTGCGTTGTGTTTGCGTATCCACTGTTGTTATCCTTAGGCATAATGTTCGAAGTTCTTATATTTTTGGTTGTACCAAATTGTACGTGATGGTGGTTCGGTTAAAAACAGGGCAGCGAGGAGAATGCTTCTACCATGACACCAACAGTCAACTCAATCCCAAGAGAAAGAGAGAGACCATAGGCTACTGATTGTACCTAAGATTGAAACAATAATAATATATAATAGGCCTAATTCTGGATTTATATAGCCGACATTATGTAGCATTTTGATGACTTGGCGCACAGGGATTTTTCTTATTATTCAACATGTTTTTACAATTCATATATCATCATCACCGCCACCATCACGATCATCAACGTCATCATCATTGTCAACATCACCATCATAATCAATATCGTCATTGTCGTCATCATCAACATTTTCATCATGAACACCACATCACCACCACAACCACCACCACCACCACCAGCACTACCATCATCATCATCATTATAATCATCATCATAATCAATGTTTTCGTCATCCTCGCCGTCATCGTCATTTCAACATCGTCATCATTAGCAGGAAATTGGCATCATCATGATCACCATCATTATCATTGCTGTATCATTTTATTAGTTACAGATATAATGTAAAAAAACCGCGTTGTCTAGCGTGTCAGTGTGACTTTTGTGCCTATCATTATGTCGCAAGAAAATGGTCGTGTAATTCATGTAATTTATGACACATTTAACAATGAAAAATAACTCAATTATACACTTCTTAGTTATAAGTTAAAAGATAGGTATTTATTTGCCGAATTGAATATAGTTATTTCACAATTATCAATAATCATATTTTCCTGATTTCTTCAGTATATTTGTTATAAAAATAAGCAGTCTTTTAACACAATTTGTAGCAGTTATGAGCTATTGGAAAATGAATATTTACATGATTTGTATATCTTACATTATTTATAGTTATAAACAGGTGTTTAAATTTATTTACAAGTTATTGATTTTGTTTGACAAAATGTCGACAAGATCATCAATGAGTGGTCTCCGCTGTGGATCGACGTGAGTACAGAGTTTGCCCATTTCGTATAAAGGTTTCATACGTAAATGAGAACCCATTTCCCAAAACATGTTGCCCAGGCTGTGTATGTCGGAGGCAAACGTTGGTGGTGAGTTTGGGAAATGAAGCTCTGGGGCATATTCTCTGTGAGCTGCTATGCACTGTTGACGTTGTGCTGCAGAAGTGTTGTTAAGCTTGAAGAAGTCGAATGGAGCGGATGCATGACAGACTGAACCGAAGTCGGTGATTTTTGCGGCCCAGCGTTCGCCATCATGGTAAAGTAGAATATTTCTACTGGCCAAGTCATTGTGAATCAAGCCATGTTTTTGCATGACCTGAACGCCTTCTGCCATGTCCCGTGCCACATGTAGTCCATCTGAGATCGTAAGATTCGGATCTTTGAAAGTGATGGCTTTAAAGAGAGTTACAGACTTAAATCGAGTAGGATGTCCGACGTACTCAATAACAATGCTTTTCCGAGGTTCGAACCAATCTTTTTCGCAAATACCATAAACATACGGGAATACTCTGCTTTCCTTAGATAGGAACATCAGCACTCGAGCTTCGAGGCTAACTAGAAATTCATCTATGATCTGCTTCGATGTGTCTCCATGACTTGTAACGTCACATGATTTTATTGCAACAAGTGGGCCATCAGAATGATCCAGACGTTTTAATAAGACTTCGCCATACGCACCCTTACCAAGTTGAACCTGCATAAGTAAATGAGTAGTTATTGTTAGAATATTAAGTATGTTACATAACATCTTTTTGCAATAATGTTGTATAGTAAATATACTTAGATTTATTAAAACATAATTTAGCTTACCTGTTTTCCGGAAAGAACAACTGGACACAAATCTTCCATCAATATGATCTGAAGCTCATTTGGCAGAATGTTATCCAATTTCACGAGATAGTCAGGCAAGATTACATCGTCCGGTGCCTTAAGTGGTGACAATGATGCTGATGCGAACTTTCCACCTCCCTGTCCGAGATCGTGGTATGAGTTTGAAAGACAGAGAAGGTTCTGCCATTCCCCACTCAGTGGCGCTCCAAGAGAACGATCTTCGCCTTCAAAATCATCAGTATCAATGAAGATCAGTTCTGGTCGATAGTCCACAGGCAAAGTGGTGTTCTCTACAGAGTGATGTGCAGTTGCAGGAATGTCAGTGATGGTACTGATGGTCCTACTTTGACTACTTCCAACAGAGCTTTGGCACGACTGAGCTTCCGTGCTGTCTGTACAAGAATAGGATGTGGTGTCCGTTCTGTAATTGCCAAAAAACAAATGAGCTGTGTATTAATTTTATCAACATACATAACGTTTATCAACTTACATAATTACATTAAGTACAAAATAATATAATACAGTGTAGTCTATTCCACATTTAAATAACAATCATTCAATGGATCAAGTAATAAATCAATTAATTTACTTACCTTAAGTCAGTTTGGTATTCTGCATCCTGTGGCGGTGCTTTTATAGCAGGCGTGAACAATAGTTGTTGGTTCCTGAAAATTACCCAGTAGAACAGACCACACATCGCCTTCATAAAGGGGATAAGATGCCACGTTGTTCCTGATGTTCCATTTCTTTCGACACCCACCACACATCGATTTTCAAATTCGTTATAAAAGTTACCACCTACGAAGTAGATCAACATTCTTGAGATCACTGCGAGGAACGATCGAGCTTGTTCGCCATCGAAGATGATATCCAATGCATATTGGAAACAGTTGAAGGACACTTTAAATGTGTTGTTGATGTCACAGCAGATGTTTAAAGTGAATGGTCGAATGGTGCCATTACTGGGGTGCAGAGTTGTAGATCGGTGGCATATTATGTCACGACATTGGTTTTGGTTGCCCAACTGCATGTATGGAGTGACCAAGTGAGGCTGGCTAACTAAGCTAAGAGCCTGTGGTTAAAGAAGTTTAGAAAAAGTCATAAAAACTGTAGAGTTATAAAAATTGTAAAGTCGATTACAGCTCGTATATATAAGCCCAGGTCAATAATTTTGGTTATTAATACATTCAATTTTGTTTTATTCCAATTGGGCTTACCTTTATTTCTGAGTGCTTGGATGTCAACTGCGATGGTAACTCAATTGATGGTAAAAAGCAAGTTTTCAAATGGATGGTGCCAATATTATACTTGACTGTTTTCAATGTCTTCACTCTCACAGCTGAGTACAATCGGTGGCATAGGTCACGGTATTGGTTTTGGTCGCTCAACTGCATGTGTGGTGTGGTAAAGATATGTTGGCTAAATAAACTAAGAACCTGTGGTGTAAGATTTAAGAAAAGTTATGAAAACGTATATTTGCATTTGGTAGAGTTGTATACATGTTGTATAGGCCCAAGTCAATAATTATAGATACAGGTATAATTCAAAACTCTGTATTTCAACTAGGCTCACCTTTATTTTTGAGCGCTTGGCAGTCGGCTGAGATGGTAACTCAATTGATGGTAAAAAGCGAGTTACCAAATGGAGGCTGCCAATATTATATTTGATTGTTTTCAATGTCTTCATTCTCACAGTTGAATAAGATCGGTGGCATACGTCACGACATTGGCTTTGATCGCCCAACTGCATGTATGGAGTAGTAAAGAGATGTTGGCTAACTAAGCTAAGAGCCTGTAATTAAAGATTTTTAGAAGTCATTAAAACCATACATTTGCATTTGGTAGAGTCGCTTACAACTTGTATAAACTTGTATAAGGCCCAAATAAATCATTTTGAATATCAATACATTCAAAACTTTGTATTCCAACTAGGCTTACCTTTATTTCTGAATGATTGGCAGTCAGCTGAGTTGGTAATTCAATTGATGGTAAAAAGTGAGTTTGTTGGTGGATGCTGCCAATGATATATTTGACTGTTTTCAATGTCTTCACTGCAAAGATGGACCGAGCTTGTTCACCACTAAAGATGATATCCAATGCATATTGGAAACATTTGAATGACACTTTGAATGTGTTGTTGATGTCACAGCAGATGTTTAAAGTGAATGGTCGAATGGTGCCATTACTGGGTTTCACAGTTGAATAAGATCGATGGCATTGTATGACACGACATTGGTTTTGGTCACCCAACTGCATGCATGGAGTGGAAAAAAGAGGCTGGCTAACTAGCCTATGAACCTGTGGTTAAATATTTTAAAACGTTATTAAAACTTTACATTTGCATTTTGTAGAGTCGTTTATGAAATGTATAGGTCCAAGTCAATAATTATATGAATATGATTATATTCAAAATTGTGTATGCCAACTAGGCTTACCTTTATTTGTGAGTGCTTGGCAGACAGCTGAGATGACTCAATTAATGGTAAAAAGCGAGTTGCCAAATGGAGGCTGCCAATATTATATTTGACTTGTTTTAATGTCTTCACTCCCATAATACGAGGCTGCAATACATTTAAAAAAAATACGATAAAGTTTATAATAATATTGCGTACATATAGATCAAATAATATATATATATATATATA
>NW_022713530.1:271634-275920 GCF_011630105.1 Anneissia japonica
GCCATAAGAAATCCTTTGATAACATTATTAATTATAAGTTAATTTTAATCAGAAATATTAAATTTTAAGCCTATGATGCTGTACCTCATATGTCTTAGTCGTCGAACTGAATCCTCCATTCACCAATTGGAACAATTTGGTAGCAGATGATTCGAGATGTGCACGATGCCACTGTAAAATACTGGCAAATGAAAGCTTCGGGTCGATTACGTGGTCTTTGTTTTCTACAAGGGCTTTCTGAACAGATCTTGTAAGAACATCATCACCGAACTTTAATTTACAATTTGCAAAACTTCCTTCGACAACGATAGGTTGTTTCAGAGCTGGGACGTAATTGATCACGTCCATAGAGAAGCACTTCCGGATGAGATTAAGTGCAGCCAAGTGGTCTGGTTCCATATCTTCCACAACATCAATGCTGCTATCGAAATAGCTGCCATCAAGTAGTATAAGTGCCCTAGCGTATTGTCGGATCACGATGTCAAATTGTGGATCAGAATCACAGTACGCGATGGCAGCACATGGAAGGTCCACGGCAATACCATACATAATCCTCAGCAGTATAACTCGGATATGTGACGGCACTTTGATCCAAACCTGGTGTTGAGTAGATGGTTTAAGATATCCATCAACCTCGGATCCCTCAACAGTGAAACAACATTTGAAGTATTTGTTGAAGAAACTGGCAAATGCGGACCGTCTGTGGAATAAAAAAAAACTATAGCTAATACATATCTATATCATATTACAAATTTCTTATACACTATTTAATTATCAGCGTCATGTATAATAAATGTCAAATATTATATATCATTATAATAATACTTAAACATGTCTGAATGTATTCCCATCAACTTTTATTTAATATCAAAACATACTGCACATGCAAACACGTTTATTATACAGTAAAAACCCTTTTTTTTTACCTTTTTTGACTTCCTTGAGATTTGCGTTTAAATAGACGATTGATTCGTCCTGGCATAATCTAATGAAGAAAATAATAATTAAATATTTAATGTGTCCCAACGAAAGGTAAATATCTGATAATCATAGTCTATAGCAACATTTATAACAATTTTTTTTATTGCAATAGAACGTACTGAGACATCAGTATACGATAACACGTCAGATAGGGCAAAAATAATTTCCATAAACATATATCTTATAGTAAAAATACCATATGATGATAATGATGATGATGATGATGATAATAATAATAATAATAATACAATAGTAGTAGTAATAATATTAATAATAATTATTATAATGGTAATAATATGATGATGAGGGTGGTGATGTTGACTATGATGATGATAACGATAATAATAGTACTTTATTAACTACCGGTAATTATATAGATTGTAAATTTAATATTATACTGTATAACATCTGTCTCTTATACACATCTAGATGTGTATAAGAGACAGGTATGACACGACATTGGTTTTGGTCACCCAACTGCATGCATGGAGTGGAAAAAAGAGGCTGGCTAACTAGCCTATGAACCTGTGGTTAAATATTTTAAAACGTTTGTCAGGAAATAGGCTTATTTTAAGTGATGTTTTATAAATATCTAGGCCATGTCTATACTGTATGATTACAAAAGTTACCTTCGGTTATTAATATTCAGTCCGATCCTATTGGCCGTAAAAACAAATTATATGCAAAATATTCTTACTATAATCTAGAACGTTCACTTTCCATAAATTTATTGGAAACCGTTAAAGATAATTTGGATACTTTTGGTTTATTTTATAGATTATGGTGAACAATGAAACAAAACGTAATTATTTGTTTCTTTAAAAGTTTTATGGAGTCTGAATAGAAAAGCATTACGAACAGAGATACTCACTATAATTTGTCATAACTACGCTTTGAGAGACAACCTTATCTGGCCTAAGTTTTTGAGGGTACTTTTTTTCAATAATTTTGTTTGTTTTTGTTGTAGTACGCAGACAAGCTGCGTTGTGTGTAATCTTCAAGTTGAAATAATAGCTAGGAACTAAAATTGTCGAAGATATATTCTTAAATAATTAATAAAATTGCTAAACTTACAGAGAGTTTGGTTAGTCAATGCTATCCTCTTCAAATTCATGAAGTGTATGTTGTAATCTCCATGGCTGTCGCTACAACAAAAGGTGTGTTGCCATAGGCGCGCGTAATCAAAGAATGTACACGCGTGTGCGCACAACGCACGACGTCATCTTTGTTTTCAAATCTTTGACTGCGATTCGTCATCGCATGGTCATCATCATCAGGTATGACAATATTATCGAACATAATGACATATCGTTGCATTTTTCTTCTTCGTAAAGTAAATAAAATTCGCGAACCGGTTCCGTTCTTCAAACAATGTCTGAAGAAGTTGAAACCAGTGATAGATAACTTCGAAATCACCTTGGTCATACCAGTGTTTATGCCAAATAAGACATCGTTTACCTCCTGCGATACTTGGAATTATGCGCGTGTGCTAATAAATCGCAGTGCCTTCGATCGATTTTACTTAACAAAAACGCACGCGTATAACCAGTCCCAGAAACCCCTTCGATCCACAGGTGAGTTCTAGCATGCAAAGGAATAAGCCTGGTTCTCACGAGAACCCTAGTATCCGGATCGGGAGCTACGTTAGCGCTAACCGTTAGCACCTGCGTGAGAACGCCCGATCGGTTAGCACCGATAACCGTTAGCAGTATCCGGATACCGCTAACGGTTAGCAAGCGCTATCGGTTAGCAATTTGAGCGCGTTTTTATCATCAACCAATCACACGTACGCGTTTACAATTTCCAGTTTATTATTGGCCAGCGATTCGATCATCATATTTTTGGTATCCGGATCGGGATTTTCTCGTATATATGGACGCACGGCAGCTAACGGTTAGCAGGATCCGGATCCTGCTAATACGAGAAAATCCCAAGAAAATTAATTTTAATTAATTATGTGTATTTGTAATTTTTAAAAAATATTACTTGTTCTGTATTTTTTACAATAATTGACTGAATAGAAAAGTCAGTGCTCGGGCACCGTAAAGCATAGTTGACAAAAAATATATAATAATATAAATTATGTCCTATCCATCTGTGCGTCTTTTTTTCGAAGCAATAATCTTCTGCCTACCTTTAATACTGCGATATTTATATTCCCCCACCCCAGAGACTTTCCTTGTTTACCCCATCTAACTATAAATACCGTAAAACCTCGAATTGAAGCCCTGAGCTTCTTCTTTTTTTTTGCGAATTTGGATGATCTTCTTTTCGAGATGGGCTTCTTTTCGAGACTACTTTTGCAAAGTAAAGGGGTGGGGGGCTTCTTTTTAAAATGAATGCTGTACATTTTGTAAATTTGTACGATAAATCAATAAATAAGGCCACTGTAACATCAATCTGTATCATGCAGTGTATTTAACTGGCGTTAAATCGCCTAAATTACTGTATAAATCAAGCTTGTATTTAATTTATTATTTTTGTTTTCTGAAATTGATGTACAGTGTATGTGACTGTAATATCTCGAAAAGAAGCCTATGCTATCTTGAAAAAGGGCCCATGGGCTTCTTTTCGACTGGCTAATTTTGCAAACTAAAAAAGGGGCCTCAATTCGAAATGGGCTTTATCTCGAGATTAATATGCAAGCGATCAGCCCGACTTGGCAACAACTATTAATACCAGGCTTTTTGATGATGATGATAGTGAATGATGATGAGGAATGATGATGTAATGACGAAAATACATAACCACATCTCATCTCATATCACACCACCGCAATAGATGCATACATATACTTTGTATATATTATTGACTCACAATGAACAAAAACGTCAAAAAAAACCCAAAACTTTCGTTACAGATACGTGTGACTGGGGATGGGGCAACCAGTACTGCTCAGTGATTAAGTTCACTTTGGTTGGCCCTGGTCTCCCCATTTTGTATTGTTAGACCTCTGTTTACACCATAGAGCTATAAAGTAAATCGATAATGATATACGCCCTCTATATGGGCTGTGAATCCATTGCTGTTCCATGCTGGATGTGATATTAAAGTCGGGAAGCTGGACGTGAGTTTAATTTATTTAGTATAATTTATTTATCATTGGGCCAATACATTGCAGATTGTTTCTGGCCTAGTCTAATGTTAGATAATCGGGCCCATTTTTCTATTTTCAAACCGGTGTTGTTAACTGAAGGTGTACAAGAACATGTTAGTGTAGGCCTAGGCCTAGCCTATAAGCTACATCCTAGGCCTAGCTAGGCTAGCCTAGGCCTAGTAGTAGTGGAAGTAGGCCTAGCCTAGGT
>NW_022713530.1:276668-287931 GCF_011630105.1 Anneissia japonica
AATAAGGCCACTGTAACATCAATCTGTATCATGCAGTGTATTTAACTGGCGTTAAATCGCCTAAATTACTGTATAAATCAAGCTTGTATTTAATTTATTATTTTTGTTTTCTGAAATTGATGTACAGTGTATGTGACTGTAATATCTCGAAAAGAAGCCTATGCTATCTTGAAAAAAGGCCCATGGGCTTCTTTTCGACTGGCTAATTTTGCAAACTAAAAAAGGGGCCTCAATTCGAAATGGGCTTTATCTCGAGATTAATATGCAAGCGATCAGCCCGACTTGGCAACAACTATTAATACTAGGCTTTTTGATGATGATGATAGTGAATGATGATGATGAATGATGATGTAATGACGAAGATACATATTAAACCACATCTCATCTCACATCACACCACCGCAATAGATGCATACATATAATTAGGTATATACTTTGTATATATTATTGACTCACAATGAACAAAAACGTCAAAAAACCCCAAAACTTTCGTTACAGATACGTGTGACTGGGGATGGGCCAACCAGCACTGCTCAGTGATTAAGTTCACTTTGGTTGGCCCTGGTCTTTGTATTGTTAGACCTCTGTTTACGCCATAGAGCTATAAAGTAAATCGATAATGATATACGCCCTCTATATGGGCTGTGAATCCATTGCTGTTCCATGCTGGATGTGATATTGAAGTCGGGAAGCTGGACGTGAGTTTAATTTATTTAGTATAATTTATTTATCATTGGGCCAATACACTGCAGATTGTTTCTGGCCTAGTCTAATGTTAGATAATCGGGCCCATTTTTCTATTTTCAAACCGGTGTTGTTAACTGAAGGTGTACAAGAACATGTTAGTTAGTGTAGGCCTAGCCTAAGCTAGGCCTACATCTTAGGCCTAGGCTAGCCTAGGCCTAGTAGTAGTGGAAGTAGGCCTAGCCTAGGTGTAGTTCTAGCTAGTAGTAGTGGCCTAGCTAGTGCTAGTGCTAGACCTACCTATGATGTGTATTTTCATTAAATCTTGATTGATGTGTTGTTTATATTATGTGTTGGTTCCTCGTGTTATTATGTGGGCTCCATCGCATCTACTACTAGCTAGGCTAGTAGGCCTCTAGTTTTCAGACAGCAGTTGCAGCTGGCCGATCCAGGTCGTGGCGAAAGGGGGCTTTTATAATTATTGTTATGTGAATGTAAATGAATAACAAAGGCAACGATTAACCCTGGTATTCTTAAAACGAACATTAGTTGTAGTTCGAGCTAAAACTCCAAAATTACGTCATTTTGTATTCTTAAAACGAACTTCAACTAGCACAACGACTAAATCACGCGAACCTTGATTATGACACCTCTGCATGCCTAGGGTCAGGCTAAATCACCGAAATATTTACCCCACTAAAAACATGATTTTTGTGACTCGCAATAAAGTGAAATGAATAAAAACGATTGTATATACGCAGGTCTAATATATCTTCAGTGTGTTAAACAAAAGAGACAACAAGTTTAGCTTCTTAACATGTTTTGCTAGCCACATGCGTTAGTTCCTGATTTGCACAAAATCCCCTCGCGTTGTGGTCACGAAGCTGTACCATAACAACAAAGATGGCGCCGCCCTCGCTCGGGCTCAACTATAATAGTTATCCAAAGAAAGCAAATTTCCAGTGACTGGTCAAATTCTCTATCTTTATATGTTAACGACTAATATAGTTATTAATATAGAAAATTAATTAAGCGAATGATTATTTATTACAAATTATGAGGAAATATGTTTAGAACGGCAGGCGCCAGCTTAATATACATCAGTGTTACCGGATCTCTAAAATTTCATCTGCTATTAAAATGAGCTCTTTTTATTGGTTAGTTTGATAGTCCTTGCTTGCTAGCCGTCTTCAGCTAAACTAAAACTAGGACTTGATTTAGTCGTAATTAGAACTTCAACTACGTTGTTTATGAATACATATTCAAGATTAAGTTGCAACTAGGACTAAACGTTTTAAGCATACGAGCCTTGAGCTCTTTAACTTTGGCACTATTTCGTAATAACGCACAGTAAATTGGGGCCGAGTTGACTCAAAATTTATACTGTAAATGCATGCAAAGTTGTGTTGGCAGTGAGTGTAATGAAAGGGGTTTAAGTGTATGCAGTTTGGCAAACCTTTTTATCACTGTCTATATAATAATAGTGGTGTTCGGTTATAAATACTGTATTGTATTTAAACATGATAGCAAATGATGATTACAGTAATCATAGTCTAACAAGCCAGTTTTTATAATCCAGACTATCGTTATTCGCGAATATATGATTACTGCATAACATAGATGTTGGTTTTTTTATTACAGATTCAGCAGTTACAGTGAAGGCTCTCCCTATATTGTAGTAGGACAAGATTTGGAGACCAAGAGCATTGTATTTTTAGAAAGAAAATTACCATAATGTCATTGACGTTGATAAAACGCCTGCAGCCATGTACTCTACCAGCCTACAAGTATCATTCTTACAGCACTGCTCCCTTAGGAGTGATGAACCAAGTTCTTGGAGAAGTCATGGATGCCATTCGATCAGCAGGAACCTACAAACCAGAGCGTGTAATAACGACAAAGCAAGCAGCACAAATAAAAGTTAAGGGATCCAACAGAAACATTTTGAATTTCTGTGCCAATAACTATTTAGGATTGTCGAGTAATCTTGAAGTAGTAGAGGCAGCCAAGGAATCATTGGATCGTTATGGTAATGGATTAAGCTCAGTTCGATTCATATGTGGTACACAGGATATTCACAAAGAATTGGAACAGAAAATAGCCAAGTTTCATGGACGAGACGATGCCATTCTCTACATTAGTTGCTTTGATGCAAATGCAGGAATTTTTGAGTCTCTGTTAGGTCCTGAAGATGCAGTAATTTCTGATGAACTTAACCATGCGTCCATTATTGATGGTATAAGGTTGTGTAGGGCTGAACGACTCCGCTACTATCATATGAGTATGCCGGACCTAGAGCAAAAACTACAAGAGACGCAGGGAAGTCGAATGAGACTGATTGTAACCGATGGTGTATTCAGCATGGATGGTGATGTGGCACCACTGAAAGAAATATGTGATCTTGCAGACAAGTATAATTCATTAGTATTCATAGACGAATGCCATGCAACCGGTTTCTTAGGTGCTACCGGTCGAGGCACTGAGGAATTTCTAGGTTTAGATCGCCGCTGTCACATTATTAATTCCACACTTGGGAAAGCTTTGGGAGGGGCTGCAGGCGGCTACACAACTGGGCCCCAGTCTCTCATCGATATGCTGCGACAAAAATCTCGTCCATATCTCTTCTCCAACTCACTCCCACCTCCAATTGTAGCCAGTGCTTCCAAGGTCTTTGACTTGATCACAAAGGATAACTCCATCATTGCAAAAGTCACTTCAAACACTAAAAGATTCCGGGACAAGATAACTGCAGCTGGTTTTGAAGTCTGGGGCAAGGATCATCCCATTTGTCCCATTATGCTTGGGGATGCCAGTCTTGCAGGCAAGTTTGCTGAGGAGATGTTGGAAAGAGATATTTATGTGATTGGATTCAGCTTCCCAGTTGTTCCCAAAGGTTTGGCTCGTATTCGCGTGCAAATTTCCGCAGCCCACACCGAAGATGAGATTGATCGTGCAGTTGATGCCTTCATAGAAGTTGGCAAAAAACTTGGAGTGATACCATAATAATAATCCTTCAAAATTCTATGATTTTCAATTAAATATATTTGTTGTGATTTTTACATTATTACACTTATGAACAAATTTGAAAATGTAAAGGTGTATTAATTGCTTTATACAGTAAACCTGTAAATTCTCAAATTTACAGGTGTATAATTGCTTTATTTTGAATTGCATTATTAGAGGGCTTTAAAAAAATTGCATTCAACTGTAGCCAGTAGTTAGCAATAGCATGTATAACAGGGTATATTATATATTTATTTTATGTATTTTTACTCATGTTATATTTAGTTTTTATTGTCCTTCTTTTAGATCTTTAGTCTATTTTAGTTATTTATATTTATTTTTTATTTTAATTATGTATTTTTACACATGTTATATTTAGTTTGTAATGTCCTTCTTTTAGATTTTTAGCCTATGTTATTTATATTTAATTTATATATACTATACTATATATATATATATATAATATAATATATAATATAATATATAATACCGTAAAACCTTAAATTGAAGCCCAATGTGCTTAATCTTGAGATGAAGCTCATCTCGAAAGCCCCTCTTTAGTTTGCAAAATTAGCCTCGAAAAGGAGCCCATCTCGAAAAGAAGCCGATGGACTGCTTTTCAAAATATTTTATTTCGAGGTAGTACAATACATACACTGTGCATGCATTTCAGAAAACAAAATAAGTAAATAAACCAGAGGTGACGGAACTAGGGGGTGCTGCGTTATGGAGAGTAATGTGTGACCGGAAATGGTCTGCAGTCGGTTGTACAGCAACTTGAAACTATTTATGTAATGCATGAATAAAGTTTGGGGTTTGTCGGGTAGTGAAATGATTATTGTACATTGTAAGTGCTCCAGTTACTCCATGCATAAGTGTAAGCTAAATTGCGGTGATTAATTAGCGAAGATATGGAGACAATTATTTCGAAGTACGGTGCTCATGAGCCAAGAGGGAATGCAAATGCTTTGTGAAAAATGAGTCATTTTCACAAAGGAATACACGCAGCTGGTTAGCGAACAATATGCAAATGCTTTGTGAAAATGAGTACGCCACGGTAATCATTTTCACAAAGGAATACACGTAGCTGGTTAACGAACAATATGCAAATGTTACATGAACACCTGGGAAGGAAGGTGCAATATCATGTTCTGTTGACCTAGCATACGTCTGTACTGTAGTGTGGGGGGTGGGAGGAACGGTAAGCATAAGTTGGTTAGCCAACAATATGCAAATGTTACATGAAAACCTGGGAAGGATGGCAGATCATGTTCTGTTGCCTAGCCTACTGATGTACTGAGTAGCGGGGGACAGTGAGGCTATTTATTAGTAAGACAAGGCCTAAGTGAACAGTGCAGTTATATATGATAGAAAGTACACTGTCGAAAGAAATAAATTAAAATAAGGGAAAAAAATTAAATAAGAATTATTCAGTTGACGTATGCATGTTAACTATGCGTGACGTAATCTTATGACGTATGGATGTTAATTATATTGTGAGTGTGACGTCACCAAAAAATAAAAATGTTCTATTATAACAAAAATAACTACAAGGTTTGTGGGCGTAAATTCTATAATAAAAATTAGGGGTATGTAGTACCATCTCTCTGCCATAAAAAATTACAGCTCCCACTGTCGTCTCAGTCGAGAAATATGGGTAGATGAAGTTTTTCTCGCAAATCTGACTACAAAACCATATCCAAATTTCACGTTCCACTTCTGACTTTGAGTTGTGCTTCGCATACGCCACTTAGGGCGGCGTGTTCCGGGAACCCTGCGTCTAGCTTGGTGTATACATTAGTTTAGGTAATTTAATGCCAGGTAAATGCACTTCTTTTAAATTGTACAAAATTTACAGCATTCATTTTAAAAAGAAGCACCCCTCTTTACTTTGCAAATGTAGTCTCGAAAAGAAGCTCATCTCGAAAAGTAGCCCATCTCGAAAAGAAGCAAAAACAAAAAGAAGCCCACATCCAAAGTTCGCAAAAAAAGAAGCCCAGGGCTTCAATTGGAGGTTTTACGGTATAATATAATATAATACAATATATAATATATATATTGTATAATTTACAGCGCATAGAGACCTATGTATTATGCACATTACAAATCCCACTTATTATTCTTAGTATATATGATTGTTATTACTCTTAATTGTTTTCTACACTTTTCAAAATATTAGGACTTTCAGTATGTCATTCTACTCATAAGTCTTTGCCTATCCTGAAAAATTTCCAGGTTAAACACTAATGCTCTTGGACTAACCACTGCAAACAATTTCGTTTCTGGACAATATTTTTGTAAACTTTATTTATTGCGTATGCATGTTGTAGTAGCTGAATAAAATAGTCTTTTGCACATAATGTTAGTATTTGATGTTTTCTCGTAGTAGTTGTATAAATGTAGAGTACATAAAATCGACTGACTGAAGATGGTTTTTACATTTCCACCAGTCAAGGGATGGAGATCATGCTAAAGCAAATCCTATTCATATCATACAAAGATCTTAGAATATGATCTTTGATAACTTATCAAGGAGGTGGCAGCAGCAGGCTTAGCTTAATAGTAGCAGCAGGGTATTTAGCCGTACCAATCTCATAAGCAGTAACAACATAACACCAGCAACATCAACATGAACACCAACAACTTCAAAGCCAGCAACGTCAACACTTCAGCAACTTCACCACCAGCAATCTCAACACCAGCAACCTCAACACCAGCAACCTCATCACCAGCAACCTCAACACCAGCAACCTCAACACTAGCAACCACAACACTAGTGACCTCATCACCAGCAACCTCAACACCAGCAACCTCATCACCAGCAACAACACCAGCAACCTCAACACTAGCAACCTCAACACCAGCAACCTCAACACCACAAACCTCCACTCCAGCAACCTCAACACCAGGGAGTAGTGAGTAGCATAGTTTATGATCACAACTTGTATCTGATAAGTTCATCAAATGACCTAATTGTAAACAATTCATTAAATCTCACCTGATGTGAATGCCTCCTCGATAACATTTGAGGAGATCTCTAGTCCAGCATGTGGCTCATTCGTATTCTCAATATATATCCTCAGAGTGTGGTACTCTGTCTTTGTTGGGTTGCCGTTATCTTGAACTGCAACTATGATATCGTGGTACTGTTGCCTCTCATAGTTGAAGCACGCGTCATTGAAGAGTTGCTGGCATTCAGCATCAGAGAGAGCTGTCTGAAATTTTAAGTTGTGGCTTTGTGTGATATATTTATTATTGCTATGTATATTAATATTATTTTATAATTTTTTATGACAGGGGCCCGAGCTTATGACGAATATGTTCAGTTCAGTTGTATGGAAAATACACCAGTAGCCTGTTGAAAGAGTAAATCAGTCAAAATACAGCAGAATACCTCAATGATACATCTTTATATATATATATATATGTATATATATATATATTTATGTACAGTTTATATATATAAACATAATAATTGGTTTCTGTAAATTTCTATTGTGGCTGCCTTATGCTAATCCCTTATTGTTTTATCTTTTTAAATTTTTAATGCTTTTACTCTTTTTCCAATTTCTGCTTTTGACTTGTTTTTATGTATATTCAATTAATGTTTACTTTAGTTGCCAATAAAGATATTTTGAATTTGAATTGAATCGTAACATATGAATAAACTAAGTAAGATATTAGGATATAACTGTTTTTCCTACATAAAAGGACTTACTTGTAGTAGATTGCCAGAAGAGATGCTAAACCTGCCTTGAGCGTCATCAACTAATGTATATGTGTATGTTTGTCCGGCATCTTGGTCTACAGCTTGAAGAAACCCGACTGCCGTGTTACCATTAGTATTTTCTATTACTTTATCATTTGTAATCTGCAATGAAGAAACACCACTTTAGCTTCCTACTATCAAGTTTGTTTACTTTATATACTGTCTCTTATACACATCTAGATGTGTATAAGAGACAGCTGTACGGTAATCCAATCTAATAAAGGGAATGCTGTTCCCAGTGCATTGTGTTAAAAACATCCTTACACACTGTGGGCCCATGTAGATGAACCTAGTGTTGGATTCCTATTTCTGCTTTTGACTTGTTTTTATGTATATTCAATTAATGTTTACTTTAGTTGCCAATAAAGATATTTTGAATTTGAATTGAATCGAAACATATGAATAAACTAAGTAAGATATTAGGATATAATTGTTTTTGCTACATAAAAGGACTCACTTGTAGTAGATTGCCAGAAGAGATGCTAAACCTGCCTTGAGCGTCATCAACTAATGTATATGTGTATGTTTGTCCGGCATCTTGGTCTACAGCTTGAAGAAACCCGACTGCCGTGTTACCATTAGTATTTTCTTCTACTTTATCATTTGTAATCTGCAATGAAGAAACACCACTTAGCTTCCTACTATCAAGTTTGTTTACTTTATATATATACCTCTATATATATATATATATATATATATATATATATATATTGTTTATGTGTGTGTATTATATATTATATATGTATTATATATATTAAGATGTTATATATATTATATATACATAATATGTATTATATATATATTATATATATATACATACATATATTATATATATTATATATGTATATATTATATATTATATAATTATATATTATATATCGGCCTATATATATTAGTATTAAGATACCTTTATAGAGTGGCCGTATTAGTAAAAGCAATATAAAAGTAAAATATAAAATAAAATAATATAATATAATATATAATATAAATATAAAAGTAGGGTACAGTACCGTAGTACTGAATATTTGCCCCATTAGTTTTCTTTGACATTAATCTGCTGTGTAGTTTATATGAATCTTATTTAACATAATAATACGAAATCAATACACATAATCTTGCATCTATGAAAAGGACGGCTTATTTTATTTACATAGGTCTTTATAATGTTCGACGAACAGATCTCGTACGATGTAAACTTCAATCAATTAATCGAACAAACTTGTATAGCGCCAAAATCGATCACATGAAGAATGTTCGGTGGCGCTGAATGACAATGATATAATTTCAGATTGCACAAATTGGCTTAATATCATTATTAATTAAGATTAAATGAATTTTTCTTCAGCAATAATGATAATAAATATATTTAAGCCTTTTTAACAGAAACTTAAGCATTACGATGGTAATCCAATCATTGTGCCTAACTCTACTAATTTATTACCAGGGCTGGTTTTAAGATTTTGGAAGTGTTCTTACCGTCACGCCACTGGGGGAATCATTGGTATCAAGAACTTGAAGGGCAAGTTCCTGCTCTACCCACAATCCAGCTGAATCGGTTGACCTCACTGTAACCGAATAACTACAGAGGAAATTTTCATTCATCATTACACTCATTATCATCAATTTCATCGTCATCGTCTACATCATCCTCATTTTAATTTTCATCATCTCAATATCCTAATCAACGATTTATTTTTCATTTTTATCATTTAGTCTCCTCTTTATCTCTATCATTGTTGTCATCGTTATCCATATCATCTTTATCTCATATTCATTATTATTATTATTATTATTATTATTATTATTATTATTATTATTATTATCTCATATTTATTATTATTAATATTATTATTAATATTATTATTATTATTATTATTATTATTATTATTATCATCATCAATAGGCTTACTTGTCTTGTAACTCATAATCCAGAGCCTGACGAAGGTATATTTGGTTATCGACAATTGTTATAATGTTGTATACATCTTCAACTATTGTGTATGTATACGCATCCCATGCAGCGTCAACGTCATCAGTTCTCAACACCGCCACCGCATTTCCAAAAGTATTTTCTTCAACCATGATTGTGTTACCACTAAATGTTGTTACCTTTATTATTATTATTATTATTATTATTATTATTATTATCTCATATTCATTATTATTAATATTATTATTATTATTATTATTATTATTAATATTATTATTATTATTATCATCAATAGGCTTACTTGTCTTGTAACTCATAATCCAGAGCCTGACGAAGGTATATTTGGTTATCGACAATTGTTATAATGTTGTATACATCTTCAACTATTGTGTATGTATACGCATCCCATGCAGCGTCAACGTCATCAGTTCTCAACACCGCCACCGCATTTCCAAAAGTATTTTCTTCAACCATGATTGTGTTACCACTAAATGTTGTTACCTGTAAATTTCAATTTCAGACATGATTATTTATCAGAAAATTGGACTATCACTGTACATTAAAAATGTGAATGTCAAAAATGCAATAGTTTTAGTAGGTCTATAACTTAATATAGGATATGTTCCTTCATCATCATGATCGTCATCGTCGTCTTCATTATCATTGTCATCGTCATCATCTTCATCTGCATCATCATTATCATCATCATCATTATCATCATCATCATCTTCCGTCATTATTATCATCATCCTAATCCATCCCCAGTATTCCCTATTTAATATTCCTCTCCATCATCCTTCTCCTCTTCGTCCTTTTCTTCATCATCATCATCAGCATCATCATCATCCTTATCATTTTCATCCTCATCCATCCTTAATCCGTTGTTTAATGTTCCTCACCATTATAGGTTCTCATCTTCGTCCTCTTCATCATCATCATCATCATTATCATCCTTATCCACCCTTACACTTATCCTCTGTTTAATGTTCCTATCACCATCATCCGTCTCCTCTTCGCCCTCTCATCAACATAAACAGCACCCTCAGAAATAATTTATTTAGTAATTTAATAACGAAATTTTAGACTAAATATTTTTCAATTAAATTAATATTTTTCGGTTTTATTTTTAGCTCAACTCTCATTTCTAACTGTTTATCTTTAAAGCTGGGCTCCGGTTTTCTGAGACGCACAAACGGTGTTTAACTAAAAACTCGGGAACGGTTAATGAGATACAGATTTTTGAATATTTAAACTGTGGGAAAAGGGGTGGTTACAACATATTAAACATTTTTTCCTCCGGAGCCTGGCTTATAGAATAAACAAAATCAAATGTAATACAGTAATAGTTAATAACTCACCCCTGTTGGTGGATTATTGACAATTGTACAATACACCTCAGTGTAGTAGCTCCACTGTCCGGTCGCTAAGCATTGGATGTATCCCGGGCTAGGCCCTTGTAATTCATAGCTATAACCAGATCTTAATTCACATGATAACTGACAGATATGATTGTAGGAGTAAATAGTTCCCGTGCCACATGTTGTTGTGGGCGGGACACAAGAAGAACCACTGGTTAGTGTGGTTGGACAAGAGGAAAACACTGGGGCTTCACAGGTAACGATCTGGCATTCCGTCGCTAAATTTCCGGTGAGTTGGTAACCGGAATTGCAGCTACATTGGCCTCTACCAAAGCACGAATGCTGACAGAATATATTACAGTTGCTTGTTTCCTAGAACGAATTTAATAATATTGATAACTTCAAATGAAAATATTGTAAGTACGGATATAGGGGGCTCAACACATAACCATGATGAGTTAAACATTACGCCTACAAAAGTACAATACACTAGTAATACATGCCTACTGTTATGATGTA
>NW_022713530.1:288125-298700 GCF_011630105.1 Anneissia japonica
TCATACTTACAATTAACGAAGGGCAAACCTGACCATTACAAGAGTTATACAGATTTACATTTCTGTATCTGGTTTTAGTAAAACCAATGCAATCAGGTACGCAACTACTCCATTGGCTCCAGTCACCAACCTGGAAATAGAAATGTAGCATGCATTACGGTGGACGGAGTGGCCAACTAGGTGTGTATCCATCGCCAATCAGTATGGTACTGAAGAAGCGAGATATCATACAAGGCCTACATTTTGTTTGACAATAAACAATAAGGTTGTCAGAATCTAGCATTGATTTACTAAATTATATAATTCTATGGCTCTCTGGCGTGCTATAAACCTTTTATGGTTTTTCCAAGATTATTGATTGCTTTGTCATCTAGGCGATTATCTCACAACAACAATATTATATACTTTGGATAACTTCATTAAGTCTTGAATGTGTCTAAACAATTATATAAAAAAAAAAGAGTCCGCAAACCTGACAATCAGTATTGACATAGCTTTCGCACCCTTGATTTTGTTCGATAACAATTGTGCTACACTTGTCTCTGCAGTTTGATGGAGTAAGGATCGATCGACTGCGAGTTTGGGTGCCAATTCCACATGATGAGGAACATGAAGTCCAACCAGACCATTCTGTAAACTCACATTCGCTAGGCCCACTACCCACGCATTGCCGAGATTGAAAAGTTTCTTCACATACTGCTCCCCCGCAGTCTGACGCGGTCGTAATTGTTCGCAGTCGAGTTCTACAAACGGGAGACATAATGATTTTGATAAAATTAGGACAAAACCATAAACTAAAGTAATTTATACCTGTCAACATCATTCATACACCAAGTTCACATTATGTTTTAGGCTTAATTATAGTAAAACGGGATCTATACCAAAGAATGTTTTCTGGTTCGAATTTGGATAAGGATCTGATCGCGTAATATGTTGCTTTAGAATCTAGTTCTGTTAAACACAAGAAGGGGATGTGGTAAGGGAATATGACAATAAGGTCCAGGGGCGGATCCTGAGATGTCTGAAAGGGAGCCGAAAATGAGGCCGACCGATATACCCTAGGGGTCCGGAGGCATTCCCCGGCGAAAATGTGGTGTTTAGACGCCCGAAAATAACCTCAAAGGAGCTTTGGGTGATCATTTTCTTTTTTCTTCTTTCCTTTCTTTTTTCTTTTTTTTTTTTTTTTGCTTTCCAAATGGAGGGGGCGGGACCGTCCTGCCCCCTCTAAATCCGCCCCTGTAGTCACATCATTTAGAACATTAGGCCTTCTTACAATGAATTCTACATGCTTTTGGTGGTGGCCGTGCAATGCTGTTAATAATATTTTTGAAAGGTTTAAGGCAGACGAGGCCTAACTAAAGCGAAATATACCCACTGTTGACCAGTTCCACATTGTGTAGAACACCCGGACCATTCTTCCCAAGATGTCATCTCACAATTGACAGGACAGCATAACCCCTGGCAGCTCTCAGCTTCTGACTCTTCCCCACACGCAAGTCCCCCACAGATGGGTTCTGAGACAATGACTCGAGTTCTCTGGCGGGTGCCAGTACCACATGAGCCACTGTCTAGGGCGCACAGACTCCAGTCACTCCAGGTACCTTCCTGCAATAAGAAAGGGCAATGGTATTGTTTTGAAACTTGAAGAATAAATTATCAATACATATTTGAATAATATCTACATTGTATAATTAAATTAGTCATCATTGTTAAAACTAACAAACTTTATACCTTGTTATGACCATCGAATTGGCTGGTTATCATTATTTTAAAATCTTGATAGTAAAAATCTTGAAAATCGGCAAACATTAGTTGTTTTGCTCCTTATTTAACCTGTTTCCCAATATTATTAATGAAGTGTTTGAAACATTAAACTTACGATGCAGTTTGCAGGATAAGTAGTTCCATAGCAAGGTTTGTCTTCCAGGGTAATTTTATTGTCACATGGTGTACCTCCACAACTGTCCTGGGTGATCACACCACGAGCTCTGGTCTGGTTTCCAGCGTCACTGGAACAGTTGGCGCTACATTGAGACCACGTGGACCACAGGCCGAGTTCACAGTCTATGGGGCAACACCCAGAGCCTTGGAAGCATATTCTGCTTTCTGATAACTGATGACATGGTTCTCCGCGACAGGTTTGTGATATGATACTTCTTTCCCGAGTCTGTATTCCTGTATTACCACTACCACATGGTTCACTACAGTCTGTCCATTGAGTCCATTTTCCTACATTGCACAATTCATCACAGCAGGGATTTCCGCATTTAGTTTCTGAGAGCGCGCCACATTGTTCACTGCAACTGATGTCTGTTGATTCATTCCTATACCGGTTACAAATCTCTTCTAAGATGTTGCCAGCAGTGCAGACACCACATACACATGACCAGTCTGACCACCCACTAACTTCACAGGTTCCGTAACAAGAACCAGTTTCCGTGGAATCACTTTCTGTGCATTGCTGTCCCCCGCACGCTCCCTGTACTATTGGCCGTGTTCTTGTTCGGATCCCCAGTGTGTTTGCACATGGAGAGGTGCAAGCCATCCAATGCTCCCATGATAGCAGAACACAGTCCGTTTCACAGCAAGAAGCAGAACATGCATCAGTTTCTTCCAGTGTAAGACATGGCTCTGCAGTACAAGTTCCGAGAGCGGTTCGAGTTCGTCGCTTGATGCCTGATGAGGTGCTGCCGCAGGGCACATTGCATTCCGACCACACACCCCAATCAGAAACAGTACAGTTTGGATCACAGCATTTCTCCCGGCATTCCTGCTCGATGAGCTCACCACAGCTACTTACACATGTGGTCACATCACTCTCAGTTCGAGTTCTTGTGCAATATTGATGTTCAGCGTTATCGCCTGTAGCACACTGACTACACAGGCAGTTCCAATCTGTCCAAAACGACAACGTGCATTCACCTTGACAAACCTCTGTTTGACTTGTGATTTCATTTTCACACGATGAACCTCCACATTGGGCTTGCTGAATATCGCGTGTTCTAATTTTGATCCCAGTATCGTCTGCACAAATCACAGAGCATTTTGACCATTCAGTCCATTCTGAGAAGCTACAGTTTACAGGGCAACAACCAGGGTCACAACTCCGTGTCTCTGTCAGATGATTACATGGTTCCCCTATACAAAATGCTGGGTTGTAAGTTCTTGTGCGCATCTGATTTCCAAGAATACTACCACATGGCTGGTCACATGAACTCCATGTGCTCCATTCACTAGTGATACAATTGTTATCACAACATACATCGTTACATACAGTCTCACTAAGGCTACCGCATTGACTGTTGCAATCAGTTCCTAATTCTTGCCGATCACGGGAACACACATTATTGAATACACTATCACCAGTGTTACAAAACCAGCAGAAACATGACCATGGACTCCATTCAAGTAGTTGACACTCACCTGCACAATCTTGAGTTTCAGCAGTACTAGTATCAGTACAAAGAATGCCCCCACATGTGCCTTGGGTAACCTGTCTACTACGAGTACGTACTCCATTTTCTGAAGCACATGACACACTACACGCGCTCCACTCACTCCACTGTGTAACCATGCAATCGACAGGACAGCATGTATCCGGTGTACATGTTCTTTCCTCATACAAGTCAGAACACGGTGCACCAATGCAGAACAATGCATTGTATGTTCGTGTTCTGTTTTCATGTCCAGATACGCCAGACCCACAACTTGAGGAACAAACTGACCATTGGCTCCATTCTGAAACAATGCAGAACACATCGCAGCATTTGTCAGTAGTGCATCCTGATTCTCCAGTGGTGGCGCAGTCAACAGAACTGCAATATGATGGACCAGAGACGTCACGTTCACGCGTACAGACGCTATACAAGCTATCCACAAATCCAGAACAAAGTGAACAGGTACACTGCCAGTTACCCCACTCACTTAACTGGCATTCACCTTCACAAGTACGTGCTTCATCTATTGATTGACATTCTGCACCCCCACACTCAGCATTGGTCGTAATTTCACGTGATCTAGTCTGCATCCCAACACTGCAAGAGTTGTTACATTCCGACCATTCATTCCACTGAGTTAAAACACAGTCGACGGGTGTACAATTTGGACACTCTGCACAGTCCTGACTTTCGAAAGTAATTTCGCATGGCTCACCTAAGCAAAAGACGGTTGAGTACTGACGTGTTCGATTTTGTGTTCCTCCACAAGGTTGAGGACAAGTAGTCCACTCACCCCAGTCTTCAGCCAGACAGAGCTCATCACAACATGAGTTAATGCAGTCGTTTACCTCAACTAAATCAGTGCAGTTGGTGTTACATTGGTTATTTGTACCATATGTCCTTTCTCGAATACAGATATCCGCTAAACTGAAAGTACTTTGACACAAGGAACATGAGCAGCTCCATTCACTCCATTCAGTTGTCGGGCATGGCACACATTGCTCTGACTCGATCGTATTTTGACAGGGTTCACCCAAACAAAACAGATCTTCGTACATTGCGGTTCTATTTCTAGATCCTCCACATGATTCGGAACACGACCCCCAATCACTCCAAGATGAAATAAGGCAGAATTCATCGCAACAGGTCTCGTTGTTACATAATACATCCACAGCGTTGAAGCAAGATGCATCGCAAAGCTCATTAAGGGCAATTCGAGTCCTTGAGCATTGTTCATTTAGTTTTGCGACTGTAATGTCGCATAACTGGCAGGCACATGTCCAGGTAGTCCACTCTGATACTTCGCACAAGTCGCATTCACCACATTCTGGACAATCAATTGACTCTTCTGTCGCACTACAAGGTTCGCCCAAACACAACATTGGGTCCCGGGTACGTTCTTGAGATCCACCACATGGTTCAGGGCATAAAGTCCATTCACTCCATTCAGATAGCACACAGACCTCATCACAACAAGCATCACCACATTGCACTCTCTGAACATCTAAACACTGGTCATCGCAGTCGGCATCAATTGCGGTTCGACTTCGTGTTTCCAGAGATCTAAGTTCAGTATTACATAAAACACAAGTAGTCGAAGAGCTCCATGCGCTCCATTCACTATAGTCACACAGACTGCAGGTAGCACACTCAGTGCACGCACGTGACTGTTGCGTACCGACACAAGGAGGCCCTGTGCATCCACTGTAAGATCGTGTACGAATCTGGTTACCGCCACAGGTCGCAGGGCAAGCTGACCAGCTCCCCCACTCATTGACAGAACATGCGATGCTGTTGTCGCAAGAACAATTCTCCATGCAGACATTTTCCTCGAATGCGATTAATTCACAACCTTGACATAAATCCGGAGTAATAGCCAATCGGCTACGGGTACAATTGCGATGCAGGGTTTCGTTTCCGTCGTAAAGAAGTGTTCCCGTAATTGTCTCATTTTCATAATGGTTTGGTTCGCATAAATCGCACAAACAGCTCCATGAACTCCATTCGTCTGTCTGGCAATATCCACTACATGGTCTTGTCTGCTGGAAAGTACACGGGACAAAGCATTCCTTAGGATACGAAGAACGGTTTCTTGACTCGATGCCATTACCGTCACATGTATCATTGCAAGAGTACCAGTCACTCCACTCTGTAACTCCACAATGTGTGTTACAGCATTTTTCAAAACATTGGAGATCACCGATTAAGTCGAGTTCACAATCATCATCTTGACAACCGTCTGGTATAAAGACAACGCTTCGAAGTCGCAGACAAGAGCGTCGAGTAGTGTTGTCAAACTCGTTACAAATAGCGCAATAGCAAAATGTCCAGTCACTCCATTCGGTGTACTCGCAAAGAGAAACATCGCATTCTGTTTGCCGACGGTGGACACCAATTCCTTCTAGTGGATGTAGCTTATTTGTTGAGCTTGTCGCTGAAGAAGACACTTCGACGCTCTGGAACTGTTCCCTGAACATGTCAAGTGGCGAGAAAATGTTAAACATTGTGACGATAGGGAGGAAACAGCCAACCATCATAGCTATAAACAAAGTGTAACCACAACAATAATATACACGGTTAGATGGCAACATGTTTGAACAATTAAGATTAATATAATAAATAATCAAATTTAGCACTTGAAGACGCAAAGAACAGTCCGAAGATCACTAAGTAAAATAATACGATCAAAAGAAATAGATAAAGTAACTAAAAGTGCTCATCAAAAATATTCAGTCTTTTCCAAATTGTGTATTATTCCAAACAACGATAACATTTTCCGTTAAATTTGGGTTTGGAATGATACAAATGAAACACTGTGACGTCATAATATAGTAGGCGTGTCAAGCGTTTCTGTAGTTTTTAATAACTACCAATTTAAGGTTGATATATGAGATGATCCTGCACTATTACATTTCGGAAATCTTGATGCCGATACCTATGCCTGTGTAAGCAGATAGTATCAATATTCTAAGTGAAGCATATTGAACTGACCATTTCTGTCAGTATCTTGTACGTATATTGTATTGTTATTGGCGACACTATATAATGTAGGTCACGCCCATTCAACAGCTTGTTATCTGTTGCTCTGATATAACATCAAAACTTCCAAAGAAAAGGATTTTATTTTTCATGGTTTATATACAATGAAGCCTTTTGTTCTCTATAAGCTGCTTATTTGATTATATAAAATATGCAATTCAATGTTTAAATTTAATTTTTTCAAAGTCATATTTCAAGCAGTAGGACTTGATCTTGATTCTTAATGATGTTCTAGATTTATGATTATTGTTTTTGTAAATACTGCTTAATTTATCGCTACATGTAAGATATACACTCCAGTTATGAGTTTAAAAAACTAATAATATTTGTATTGATTACTTTGTAGTATATTTTATTTAGTTACTTACAAAAAAACCCGTCATCCTACTTTTATTCATAATATTTCAATTGCTATCATACTATAACCTCACATTAAAAAAACACACTTATATATACAGTAATACACTGCACCGTATAATGCTTCTGTATAAAATAAATCAAATAGGCCTAAATCAGCATATTGTTTAAAACAAGGTTGACCAATCTAGCATTATCTTATAGGCAAAAATAATTTTCATTAATTTTACCTATCAAAATATGTTTAAACTTTCATTTTTCTCGCTCAAAAAAAAAATATATTTAAATCAAAAAATAAACTTTAAAATTGCCAGTGACCGCTCGCTGTTTAAAGGATGCCATAACCCGCCGTGATTACGGGTGCTGGTTCAGTATTTAGGTTCAATGGGTTAAATAAAGTAACGATTTGTTGTACATTGAGGAATTCCTCCATAATAGAACCACGTAAATTAAATTACAGTACACTTTCAAAGAGACATACGTATTGCCATTATTCTTTTACATAGACCCATATTGGCTGATAATCAATCGATTTAAGGAGTTTTGTAATATAATATCTGTACCTCAGCGAAATTATATATATTTTTTGATTTGTTTCTGGTTGGAAGGTAAGCTTATTTTATTCTTTCAAATGAGCCTTTCAGCATTTGTATTCGATTTTTTACGTTTCTTTCGATTTTTCAGCAGAGAGTATATTTTCTTTCAGTTTTAAATTTGAATGATAAAATATATTCACCATTTATTTTTGTTTTAAATGAGTCGGTCACTATTAACTAAATCGTGTAAATCATGTGTATAAATGAGGTTAAGCTTGGTTTTCTTAAAATCGCTACACTGTCGCCACAGTGTTTTTAGTGGACCTAAATAAAAGGACCTTATTAATATGTCATTGTTGTACTATGTGTAGCAGTCCTCGACGCACTCGGGAAGGCTCCCCGATTCGATCTACCAATCAGCATCAACCAAAGCTGTCCGCGATAGCGTGTGGCGATTGCAGGCTGGTTGGGAAACCAAGCTTTATGTAGTAATAATGTTTGATGTTCCATAATTATCAATTTGTTACATAACTCATTTTCTCAATTTGCTTGGTCTGTTATTGTTTGTTGTACAATATTTTTTAAGTACAAGTGTTTTTTTTTTTTTTTTTTTTTTTTGCCTTTTGTATTTTTATGTTCTCTCCTACATTTTTATATATTTTCCCAATTTTAATTTTCCTCCTTTTAATTGTGTCTTTATTCTTACTTCGTTTTATTATACCGTATTTCAATGTTATTAATAACTTCGTACCTGATAATTTTAATCAAAAGTGTATTTTAACATGTATTGAATAGCATTGTTTTTTATTGTTTTGTCTTTTTAGTGTAAGAATTTTTTATTGTAAATTTGATGCAATTCAGCCACCAAAATGCAATCAAATATTGAATAAATTAATATAAAATAAATTGAAATAAAAAAGTTATTTTTAGTGATTTTGTTTACGGTCTTCCAAGATTTTACAGTTATATACAATTACAATATTTATTGGATAACACTTTTATAACAGTGGCACACGTTAGACAAATTCTAACGGTGCATCCAGAAAAGAACAAAGCAACAGAAATAAAAAAATTAAATTCTTAATTATGAGAGATTTACAGATAACTCAAATAACATTATTGCCCACCCACCAATCAACTGTTACTGTTTATCCAATTTTAAGTGGTTTCTACACTTTTCATGTGCAATCATCATACATAAAACAACAAAGCATTTTTTAGGTATACAGTATATACAGGTCCAATAAGAATTGCAATTATTTTTCATTTCCTAATATTTCAATTTTTGTTACAAAATATAACAAAATCACAAATATTACAAAAGAACATTTCAAAATATCTACAATACTACTGTGTAGTATTAATTTATTTCATGCACTTAATACAGCCGAAGTGATACCTCCCTCTTACATTTTCGTGAAGGCACATAAAAAACATTCAATAGAACATGCCAATAATTGATACAAATTTATAAAAAGTTAAATTATAAAAAACTATTATAAAAAAAAAAAAATTTACTATAAATCAAGTCTAATGTTTTACATAGTTACAGTATCATTATGTTACCCAATTATTATCACCTAGATGACTTTACTTGATGAAGGTTATGTTGCCTATGTAATACAAGACAAGCTAAAACAAATGTTTTGCTCATTAAGTAAATAAAAATAATAAACATACTGGTTGTGCTTAAGTTTTTAAAGTCACAAGTGGTAACTTGGATGGAACATGAATTCATTATGTGACTATGATATGGAGACACGAAAATGCAATTTTAGGAAGCATGGCATATGCATGGCTTTCCCACAGCCAGGTGGCAGTTGGCTTATGACCAGGTGGAATATAGCCCGATTGCATATGGCCAAGTGGCATAAGGCCAGACTGTAAATGTCCAAATGGCATATGGCCAAGTTGCATATATAACCAAGTGGTATAAAGGTGGCATATGGCCGGGTGGCATATGGCCAGATGACAAATGTATGGTTCGAATATGGTCACTTTGCATATGGCTAAATGCCATATGGCCAGGTGAATATGCCAAGATGACAAACTTCTGCACAATGGTCCTGATGTAACAGTAAAGATAGGTAAAGAGGCTGTGTAGCAACAGCCTAGTGGCCATGGGCCAGGCCAGGTGGCAACAGGCCTGGACTACATACAGTCAATTTATAGATTTTTGTTCATGGTTTGTTAGCAGTCTCCTCCCTTTTAACCTGATGACTGATATTGTAGGCACAGTCCAGCAACGCCTTTTGAACGTCATTCACGCATGCGATCTGGGTTTTAACAAGATTCGCATATTGTCCATACTTCTGAGCGTCCAATACATTGGGTTCTTGTTTGGCAAGAGGCAGCTGTATTGGTGTGTACCTCACACTGTATCCATGCTGCCTTGAGCATTCTAAGGCAAGACGCTGAAATTCAACAAATGAACGAATTAATCAAACAAACAAAAGAAAATTTCAGATTAAAATATAAATTCTTAAAAAAGCTGATTACAGAAAAAGGAAATCTGTCAATATATACACCATCAGAAAATTTAGCTAGAAGTTATGCACAATTACATCATATTCAAAATAATATTTACTGTGGATACAATAATTGATATACAGAATCAATAAAAAACAATTTTCTTAATTCTGTGTATTAATGTATTTAATATTATTGTATTCACAGAGTGTATATGTTTTTTTTTTAATTCATGAATAATAACAGTTCCTCTACTTAAGCCTCATAATGAAATTTTCATTTATAAAGCCTATTTCCAAGGTTTTAACAATGGCTTAATATTGAACAGATTTCTCAATAGAGTTAAACTTGCCTACGTTGAATGCAAAATGGCATTAAAAATTATTTGACTTACAGATTGTTAATTAATGGAAAACACAATGATTTGGCATGTATGTACTGTAAAATCAGATCGACATACAAATTATTTTAGATAGGCAAAGTCGACTTTAACTGTATACAAATAAATTAAAGCAACATAGTAAAATAAAGCAACATAAATACAAATTAATACAAGCTTACCAAATTCACTTCAATATAATCACAGTGAGAATAGAAATCCTCTAGTGCCTTGTCAAACCTATGCAATGTAGTTGAGTCGCCTACTTTCCTAGAAAAAACAAAAAGACCATTTTATATATATAATATATACACACACACACATATATATATATATATATTATATATATATATATATG
>NW_022713530.1:298714-311877 GCF_011630105.1 Anneissia japonica
CAGTATACACACTTTTGGGTGTTATTGAAATAAATTAAAAATAATAATTTTAAAGTTATTATTTTTTAAAAAGATATTTTATATTAAATTTAGATGACCACTTTCATCAAAATTAAAGTTCAGGGTAAGTTTCCTGGCCTTTGAATATTAATAATAATCATCACATTTCAAATCGTGAAATAAATACTGGTGTGATAATTTTGCTGTTTGTAATTCTTTACAGATGATTGCATAATGTATTCAGTTTCAGATTTCAACATTTTATAAAGCACAAGAGCAGCTGTTACTAGAAGTTTAGCCATGTGTAAAATAAAAGTGTTTCATATTTCTAATATGACATTATAATATAAGTATATATACTGGTCACACTGCTTGTGTCCTTGAGCAGACACTTTATCTGCATTTGCCTCTCTTCACGCAGGAGTATAAATGGGTACCTGGTAGGAGGTGAATGATTCGGAATGAAATTGTAGTTCTGAATTCTAAAAATCTAAATATAGAAATTAATATAGGCCTGGGGCCTTTTGGCAATGGATACAAAGCGCTTGGATATGTAGAAACCCGATCAATAACTTTCTTCTACCCTAAGGGTCCCTCCGTGTCTTGCAACCCTTGCCCTTTTTGGACCTTAGTACACTATATGTAATTACTTTTATTTACCCATTATTGTCAACAGCGGCATTATGAACAAAATTTTCAGCAGCAATCTTCATCAGGTTCTAGAAAATAAAATGAACACAGTAATACATATCAAAACTTTTTGGAAGAAAAAAGTAAATACTGTATATGCTATGCCTAATTTCAAGTAAAAGTGTTTTGCCTATGCTATAGTATTGTATAGTATTGCATTAAATTTATAGATTTATTAAAATAATCATTTATTTAAGTGCTATTTAATTAGGTATAATTAACCGAAGGCAAATATATCATTGTTATAACATGACTGATGATAAGACTCCACTGTCAAATTTTGTTTTAATAAATCATTCATATTATTAAACAGAGCTTTTTTTTAGAAAAAGCATTGAGTGAGTTAGGCATGCTTCTAGTAGTGATGTTTTTGTGCAATTTGTATGGCATGCTATTTGTACGTAATAATCTGGCAAATTTCACCTCAATAACAAAAAGTACAGTACAAGTAAAAATAAAAAGTTAGCGGCCACTATTAAGTTGTGTTAGGCTAGGCTTGTAGGCCTACCAAAATGAAAACTTTACGTACGCCTACGCCGTTTAAATCGAAGATTTACCTGGCCCAGCCTGCCCTAACTAGGGCCTAGGCCTAGGGCTAGGCCTAATTTAACTTACACTAAGCGACTTGTTAAGTTGGGGTATATCAGCTTTAACGTTTGAAATTGGATTATTGTCTTGTTGACTTTGTTGAGAACTATGATGGGTGGAGCTATGAGCAGGCTGCTGGACGCCAGGGGCAACAGCAGGAGCCCCAGCAGAACCAGGGTTAGTTATTCCGACGCCTGGTTGAACGGCCGCCATGACACAGTAGTAGTAGTACTACTGTAAGTGAAGTAGCCAACTTATTTTGTTTGAGCTAGGTGGTCTACTACGATTTTTAATGTATAAATAGTTATTATTTAATCCGTTAAAATATGAGGTATATGTATAAGGTAATTAAAATTAATTTTAATTAATTTTATATATAAATATCTTTAAATGATTATATTTAAAATATTTATGAACTATTAAGTATATTTTTTCCGTGCCCCTAACTTGATAAAGATATGTGCGCATGTTTGCTAAGTGAATCCTAGGTCCCTAGGCCTAGCGAGTGATGAGTTATTTTTTCAGAATACTACTAATTGTTGGCCTTTTTGTTGATATCATCAGTAACTAAAGAAAATCCAAATATGCCACCAACAATCCAAAGTGGTAAAAGACTGGACGCAGATAGAAGGTAGGATGAAATTTAACTAGGCTAGGCCTAGCCTTGGCTACATCTGCTGTCGCGGATGGGCCTCGTCGTAGTGTAGGCAGTCCTAGGCTACTGTAGCTCTAGGCTAGGCCTAGTTTGCTAGACCTATATTTTATCAAGTCGATATTACTAAATTATATAATTTTTAATTACTCCCCTTTTCTTTTAAATGCCATTAATGTTTTTTATAGCAATTTTATTCAATGTAAAAAAGGTTCAGATACAGTAATTAACAGTAAGCCATGCCATGCCATTAATAATAAAAATATTATTATTAATATAGGCACTGAATAGGAATACAGTGAGTGTCCCTAGCTGTTTTGCCACCCCTAACCTTCTTTTTCATTACTGAGATAGCCTATGGTACTGTTACTGCTAGATAGATCGTTAATAATATTTTACATTCCATGCTTTTTATCTCCTTTTTAGACCACGATCATCTGGACCCCCAAAGTAAGTACTATTTCAAATGCTATTTTTGAACTTTGATTTCTTGTGTTAATAGTCAATCTTGTCCCAAATTTGAATTGTTTTTATACCGCTCTTTTTGACTTGTTTCTGGTGGATTCTTCATCCATCACGATTTTGGCAAAGCACTTTGTTTACAGTTAGTGCTTAACACCTTGTAAAAAGAAGTTACTTTCAGAAAATGGTGCAAACTTTAATGGGTGGTTGGAGCATGCATCATTTAACTTTGATTTAGAATGAAAAAAATTGATGATGAGAATGTATTGTATTGTACGCTGAGGCTAGGTCATCATCAATTCTATTTTCAGAGAATTCCTTGCACAGCTGAGTTGTTGCAGTTGTGTAAGATTTTCTGTGCACAGTTCTTGCATAGTTTGACACTGCCATTGTTTAAATAAGTTTTGTAACCTACTCCGTGTACAGGCACCAACACCATATGCTTATATTATTTAGAGACCCATGTTTCAGCAATTTTTAAAAATATTGTCTGCCTAAAATGGTCCATGCACATTCACATTTAAAATTTCTGACACATGATATAATTTGATATGGAAGTTCATTGACAAATTTCCTTTTTAAGATTTAAGAATTTCAATTTTCAAAGAAAATTTCTTTTCGCAGTTTCTGTGTCGGTAATATGGCAAGGAATATATTTGTTTATTTAAATTTTTAATATAAAACTAATAATTTACAAATTAAAAACTAATAATTTACAAATTAAGTAATTTAAATTGCATTTTTATCATTTTTTTTAAAAGTTTAACACAGAAAGCATGCAGTATCTTTTACTGGAGTATAATTGGATTATTTTTATTGGATAATTTAGTGCTATGTACAGTACACAACACAACCATAACTTATGGCAATGTATTTACTATTTTTCAGATCTGATTTGGTTTGTAGGCCAAAATACACAAACAATCTTCCAGACATTCCCTTTGACCCAAAGTTCATCACCTACCCGTTTGAGGCCAACAGATTTGTTCAGTACAATGCAACGTCGCTAGAACGAACATTCAAGCATGAACTTTTGGCAGAACATGACCTTGGGGTCACAATTGATCTCATCAATCCAGACACATACAGTATTGATCCAAATGGTATGACTTGTAGGATGCACTTAGGGAGCAGCTTAGCTCAGTCGGCTAATCTAGTGGTAGTCACTGTGTGTGCGCTGAACCGTGGAGATCTCTAGGTCCCCGGTTCAATTCCCATCACTGCCTCTCCTTGTGTTTCAGCTGGAGGGCTCAAATACAAGTTACTATAGCACACCGTCTGTCAGATGAGACATTTATGCCTGTGTGCATTAACGGAAAAGGGTAGGGGATTGTCTCACAGTGTACTGCCCATTCACCACCATGAAGGACCCCACTGGAAATAAGTCTTCTTCTAGACTTTCGTGGGCTATCCTTGGTGTTTACACCGAATAAGTCCAATCCAATCCAATCCAATGCTCAGTCCTAATGTTTTGTATATATACTTCAATAAAGTGATTTGTTTGTGCACCTATAATATATATGTTATTTCTTAAATTAAGCAGCCCCTACTCTTCTTCCTGTATTGAAATTACATTGTCTTTTGTCAAATATATGAACAAAATTATTATAAGTCATTTTATTCCAGTCAGGTTGTTTCAGTAGTAAAAAATAGCTGTGTATTCTTTGATTATGGGTTGATTTATTTTTTCTACTAGTAACATTGGATCCTGCTGACGAAAGACTCCTTGAGGAGGACATATCAACTCCTGGCGATTCTAAACGGTAAGGGTTTTGAATTTCCTACAGTATTCAAGCATGTCTCTCATTTCATATAAATTTTTTCCTAAGGTGAACAACTTAGCATTTCAGACCAGATTTTAAAAATGCTCCCCGACCAATCAGCTGGTTCATTGTAACACTGCTACAGCATTTAATATTCACTTTACTGTACAATGATTTTATAAATTTAAATGTTTACACTGGTACTTGCAATTTACAAGATACATAATGTTAAATAGTGCAGTTGGAATGGCTGAATTTTTCTAAGGAGTAAAACTTTTATTCTCTGAAATATTTGTTTACAGTATTTCACCCTTGCATGTTACTTTACATAGAATGTAACATTTTATTATATTGAGCATAATCTTTGTTTTGTTTGTACAGGTCAAAACAACACAGTAAGATGGTGTCATGGTTGCGGAAAACAGAGTACATATCCAGTGAATATAACAGATCTCAGCATAGAAGTGATAAGGTTGAAACCAAGCAAGTATACGTATTGCTTCATTACCATGTTTGTGTTTTTTGGAATGTGTTAGTAATAATCAGCATGTGCAGGTTGATAATCTCAGCAGTATCATCACAATTTTTTATTATTGTTTTTATTATTAGTGGCATCATAACCATTATATCATCATTATCAACATCATCATTATCATATCAATCGTCACCATCTTCATTGGCTTATCATCATCACCACTTTCATGGTCTTCATCATGATCACCATCCATATTGTCTTCATCATCATAATCATCTTTGCTGTCATCATCATCATTATCCTCTTCAACATCTTCATTGTAATCATCACCATTGTCATCACCTTTTAAGCATTGACATGATTATCATCATTATAATCATCATTACTATCATAATTATCATCACAATCATTGTCTTCCAAATATTAATTATGAACATCATACTCTAATGATATCATCATTACCCATCATCCTGCTCAAAGTGAAGTGTATATGCCTTGTTATGATCATTTAGTAATTATTATTATTATCATCATCATCTTTGTCTTGACACTGTCTGTTTATCCTCATAATATTCATTAACCATGATTATTATCAAGAGGTTTTCAAATGAGGAAAGTGTGGAAAAGTACTGTAAACTCATGTTACTATTTATTTTTATTTGCAGAGTTGCATACAGTTTAAAAAAGCAATTCACAGAAGAAGATATATATAAGGTGATTATTATACTAGTTCATGTAATATTAAAATTAGTTAGCAAAAGAAAATATAGTCATATATTTTGTTGATACTGAATTTGTAACACTAATTATTTTTATCATTATAACATGTTCATCATTTACAGGACAGAGAAAGTCAGCTACAAGCAATTGAAAAAACATTTAATGATGCCAAAATACCTGTAAGTGCTCAGGACATTCTAAATATGGTTTGAAATATACTTTTTAATTTATAAATATTTATATAGAGGAGTAGCAGTTTGTTTATTGATTATTATTAGCGCAAGTTGTTTGTAATTATCAATTCAAGCCAAACTTTGACATTTTACAAAGTGTGAAGTGGGAGGGGCAGGAAGAACGTGAATAGTAAGCAATTGTATATAGGCATAGAAATTTTAAAAAAGTTTTAAGCTTTTGTTTTCAAATTTCCAATTGTATGTTTTATATAATTTAGATAATAAAAGTTTTAGAAATTTGAATTTTTGAATTTTTGGGACATAGTAGAAATTTGTTTATAATTAAAAACTATTAAATTTTTTTTTAAAGATGAAAGATATGTAATATTGCAATGTATATATTTGTATATGCAGTTGAATTCTGTTTTATGTTATTTGTAGATTAATAAGCACTACAGCAAGCCACATGTATCACCTGTAGAAGTTATGCCAATATACCCAGATTTCAAGGTAAGCTGGTTATATGTAATGATATTTAACGATGGTATAATTTAAGCCTGAAAATTGCCTAATAATTATTAGTTCAGCTCAACATTACTGATGAGCTGGATTAGGAGCCCTCTTGTACCAATACTATTATTTTATTCCCTACAAATAACATTAACTACATTGTCTAAGGTGAATTAACCAGCTTGCAAGCTACAGCGATTTTAATTGCTTTTGTGAATCCTTGCCTCTTTAGGTTTACGCTTTTCTGTAATTTAAGTTTTTGTTACTTGTATTTTGACTTTTTTTAAATGCTAATTAAGTAATAAATGAATGAATGTACAATAAAATAAATAATTAAACAATAACATGAAATAAATTATGGATAATAACCTATTAAGCTGATAATAGGCTGCTTTATCATTGGTTAATGTTGCTTTTAAATATAATCTGTTATTTTTTCTTTTATAAGCTATGGGCTAACCCCTGTGCACAGGTCATCTTTGACTTTGATCCAGCACCGAAAGGAAAAACAGTTGCTGTACAAGTTGAAGAAATGTCACAGGCGATGATCAGGTAATTACAACACATAATTATTTATGCTATAGTAACAGTAGTAGCAGCAAAGGCAGTAAGTGCAAGCAGCAGCAAAGGCAGTAGAGATTGAGGTTTATTGATAATAAAAATTATAGAATGTTTGTATATTTTGATAGATAAAAGTTAGTCACTGTGGCTTTAGCTTTGAAATAGTGTATCAGAAGTAATAAGGAAAATGCAATTTGTAAAAGCTGATTTAACATTGATTGATTGATTAATTGTAGCACTCCAATACAATGGAACTTAATGGAGTTTAAATCAAACTTAGCAACTGACTATTTTATAACAGAGCTAGGAATACGTGCATGTCCTACAGACACAGTGTGTCCCACAAACACACGTGTGCTTATGCTTTTACACTGTCACTTTTTGGACCTTAGCAGCAATATCCAAGGAACTGGGCTTAGCTGAAAAGTCCATTTGTCAGATCATTTTTAAAGATAGCTGTAGCCCATGTAAATGAATCTAGTAAAGTGTTCCACTAGATTGGCCATCAAGAAGCATTGCATTGAATTATTTAGACATTATACTCTACTTTTATTTCTTTCCAAACAGAGGTATGGTTGATGAGAGTGGAGATCAATTTGTAGGATACTTCTTACCTTCGGAGGAAACACTTAGGAAAAGGAAGCGAGATACCGAGGAAGGGGTGGAATATTCTCCCGATGATGAGTAAGTACCAAGACAACTTAGGTAAACTCTGAGAGGTGATTATAGGATGCTATATTAAAAGCCTATATATTATTTATTACTGTTGAATAATATGTTGATATACATACATACTGTATATTATTATATAATTTAACATACTGTACAATCATATGCTTGTCTTCTTCTTATATAACATACTTAAGTTGCATACTTATGTAATGATTGTGTTTCAATGCACTGTACTTTTAAAGGTATGAGTATAAGATGGCTAGAGAATACAATTGGAACGTTAAAAACAAAACAAGCCGGGGCTACGAGGAGAACTATTTCTTTGTATTTCGAAAAGGAGAGGGTGTTTTCTACAATGAACTAGAAACCAGGTAAGAGTGTATGTATATATTGAAGCATGGAGGATGTAGTCTTTAGGCTTTTTAATTCAAAGGTCATGAGTTCAGATATGAGGCTGACCCTATGTAACATGTTTGCACTAAACCTGGAAACAGTTGCAAATTAGCATTGGGAGGTCAAAGGGTTAAATGATTGATTATTAATAATATTCGATAGAATAGATAACTGATCAATTTAAAAATATTTACTAATTTTTAATTAAATGATCAATAGGGTACGATTAAGTAAAAGAAGAGCAAAAGAAACAGTTTCTTCCGGGTCATCGGTTCTTGTTGTTAAACATCGGGAGCAATCGGAACAAGAGTTGGTAGCACAGGTGAGACGGCCAATCATCATCTTCATTCTCATTCTTCTTATATTTTATTTACAAAGTATCTGTCTGTTTTATATTTTATTTATTTATTTATTTTGTTTGAAAATGGTAGCATTGTCTAAACATAATTTAAGTCTACATACACTAATTGAAATGTATGATATACTGTAATCATCATCATCTTTTTGATAATGATTGGTATCATCTTCAGTATCAATATCATGATCATTGTCATCCTCATCATCACCATCATTATTTACATCAGTTTTACTGTATTGATTGATCTCCATTTCCTCCGTCTCTTATGGGAAGGAGGGCCAACTTCATATATGGAGGCTTTGGCCTGAAATGACAGGGACTGTGAGATGAATCATTAATTATCATGAAAGGTGTACTGGTTCTTTATAGTGCACATAAGCCAATCGTGTACACTTCGCCTACAGTTTATAGTCCTTGTCCGAGAAGAATTGTTCTACCACAAGAACCATGGCTCAGCGTGCCGCTCGAACCAGCACTGGTGTTGTGGGGCCCCTGCCTTAACTGCTCGGCCATGTACATTCCTGATTAATATTAAATTTATTTAAGGCCAAATTAAAAAAATACTAGTTTCTCATCCCCTCGCGCATCTATTTTCTCTGCCTCACCAGATACATATGGGGATACATATGGTGCTTCTTTTTTTGCTTTCAATGTGTCTAATTGGTAAAAGTGAGAAAGTAGTAGCTGTTTCTCATTGACCATCTTGGATTTGCCATTTGCCAAAAAAAAAGTTCCCTCATTCTCCTGTTTTCAAAATATTTAGGATGAGAAACTATGTGGCCTAATATGATGATACTAATAACAGTATTGATGCCACCGTTTTTATAGCCTTGGACTTCTTGATTTGATGTTGCACTTGCTTTTCTTGTACATCTATAGAGTGCAAGGTTAACACAACTTGATAACCAAGTGCAAGAAGAGGAGGAAGAAGAAGAGGAGGAGGAAGAAATGGTAGAAGCAACAGCAGAGGATGAAGAGATGGAAGATGCTGAGAAGGAAGAAGGAGAGGGAGAAGGGAGTGATGACGAGAATCAGAATGAAGGGAATGAACGAGTATCGGGTAAGTTTTTTTTAAAAATTAAGTTTAATGTAAGATGCGAACTGTTATAGTTATTGAAATTATTACGTTATTTGATGATGTTTTTTGCATCAGGAGATTTAATATAAATGATGCAAGTATTTGGGAACCTACTAAGCATTCAGTACGATAACACATCAGGAAGGGCAAAACATAAAACCTAATAAATATCCTCATGCAAAAACACATCGTTGAATAGCATAGCAGCATTGGGGATCAGATTCAACATGAGTCACTAAGCACAAGCTATGTGGGCTAGTGGTTAGGACACCAGGTTAATTATCTAGAGGTCATGGGTTTGAAGATTTTTTTTCAAGTACTTGGGAACGTACTGACCACTCAGTACTATAACACACACATGCAGGTAGGGCAAAACATGATCCACACAATTTCAAAATTTTTCCTAATATTAATGGTTTCACAATTTTGCTTAATGTATACTTGATGTTAGAATCTTTTACTATTTGTATTTATATTGCAGGTGGGAGTGATGAAGAAAAAGAGGAGAGTGGAGAAGAAGATGCACAAAATGCAGAGGAAAGTGACAAAGAGGAGAGTGAGAATGAAGAAAAGGAAGCTAGCGAACACGAGGAGGAAGCTGGGGAGGAGGATGAGGAGGACGAGAGGGAAAGGAGGGAAGAAAAAGACGAAGAAGAAATCTTTGGAAGTGCAAGTGACAAGAGTGATAATGAAGCTGTGTCGAGCGAAGAAAGTGATTAATATTTTTTTACGCTGTTTGTTGATTCCATATGTGGTCTTAGCATTTACACTTACATGTGTGATGATCATTAAGGATTGGTGCATAGATACATCAAACACTTTAAACATCATGCTTCTTCCATGGATGAGCATTACATTTTCAGCATTGTGAGATTTGAGATTTTCATGGGGTTTCACAACAATGTGCGTAATAGTTATTACCAATGGCATAATTCCATAAGCTCCTAGGCAGAAAGCCCCGGTTCACCACTCCAGAATGGCAGAGAGGAGATCAAATCCTAGCCAGAACCCAGTGTTAGTTGACTGTTTGAATATAAGTAAAACTATTGATGGCGCTTCAAAGAATCTTCGACCAATAACAAATACCAAAAAATATCAAATGAATGACGATTATTTTGTAAAAACCAAAGTTGATTTATGGTTGAATACTCAATAGTTGAATACTTTAAATGATCTTTTCAGTCGTTTTTTTTAGTTGGGACGTTATCCACACTTCGGGACTTCATGAGCGAAAATATTTTACTGACATATAGCCCCCGTCATTTTCTCTCCCCCGAGCCCCATAACTCGTTGTTACACCTCTGATCTTTACAGGCATTATTAAAATCTCACTGAATCATGGATGTACAATCTAATAGAAACAAAATTGAAGTAGAGATAGCCCCAGTTATTGATAATTCCTAACATTATTGTATAATCTATTATCTATATATTTAGTTATGTTAATAATAATAAAAATACTAATATATATATATTCCTGCCTGAACCTTTTTTTATACACCTGATAAGAAAGATTTTCATTGAAGGACAATGCTACTCTCCCCTTTGTACCCCTAGTTAAGGGGAAAGGTGTTACACAGCAGAGTGCTTAGCCCCAACTTTGTAGTAATGGACTAATAAAATGCTTTCTTTACTCTATGATATAACTAATGATGGTAAAGTCAGCATTGCTAAAAGCTGTAGATGACAGCATGTAGCGATTCTATGGAAACCAAGCTTAAGGGCTGTTGATGTGGTAAAAATGTGTAGAACTTTCTTTAGTCTAAAAATGCTACCAACGTTTAATATATTTGTTTATTTTATTATTTAACACACTTTTGTAAGTACTGCACTGTAATTTAAATAATCTCAGTGCTCTTACGAATTTGTTAATGTGAGGAAGTCAGTCAGGACAAATGCAAAAGCACACATAAGGCTTGATCTTCATCACTGGTGCAGATCCATAGAAAAATCTGGGGAGGAGCCATGCATTGCATTTTTTTTGGGGGGGGGGAGGGGGTACTGCATGGTCAATTGTAAAATAAAATCAGTAAGAGTACGCAAATATAGAACTTTTAGAGCTATCATGCAGTTCTTTAAATACCATTTTCTTTGCTATCTCCTCTTTTGGGAGTGAGGGTGGACTTTAGCGACCCCCCCCCCCCCATTTCCTGTGGATCTGCCTCTGCATCACAAGTATTGTTTGCTGTATAAATACCATTAGAGAAACTTTTTAATAAGTATAAAACAAGGAAATCTTTTCCTGATTGTGAATTGTGTACTATACATTTGCTAGACATCTTGGTGTATTTTTAGTCCAGTTCATTTTGTATGTATAGGTAGATTGGACAAAATAAAACATAACCAATGTACATTTGTGTTGTATTTGAAGTGTTGTAACTTGAACATGTTGTTAGACACACATTAGTGGCACACACGGAATGCATTGTGCATCTTGTAAACAATAGTTTACATTATACTAGTTGATTTCAAAATAGATGATAAACATACAAAATAGAATGTCTAATAATAATCTAAATGATAATATATATAATGATAGTGTTAATGATGGTTTTGGTGATAATAATGGTCAGGCCTGTAGCCAGGTTTCTCCAAAAGGGGGTTTCTCTGGGTATGGAGTCTAGGGGCAGGGGGGGGGAGAAAAGTCCCAGTGGGGTCAGCAATACCCCCAAAGCAAGAGGATTTTTGTGTTTTTTATGTGTTTAAATAATGCTATAAAAGCACTTATGTTTGAAAAAGAGTCTGGTTGGGTCTGCAGTGCATTAGTTTTGTTGAGGACTCAGAAAATTTGAGGGGGTTTGCGAGAAAAAAGAGTGGGGTTTGCTAGAAAAGGTGGTTTTTCCTGAACTATAAAAACCCGCCTAGGCTACGGGCCTAATGGTGATGATGATGGTGATGGTATAATGATGATGGTGATAGTAATATTGTAATGTCCGTACAATTTATCTCTATTGTACTTTTCACACTCGAAGATTCCTCTTCTGTAACATTCAAAATTCACGGAGAATGTAGAACTGATCTGATGTCGCGTTATACTCTTAGAAATTATATTATTGTTGGAAATTGAATAAAATAAAAATATAGGCCTGTACAGACACATCCAGGGATAACATATCGGAATATTCGTTTCATTCCGCCCTCAATATTTCGCTAGATAATTATTTGAAGAGCAATGCAAATATTAGTATAACTTCTAACAACTTATCAAGAGTTGTAATGCAACATCACATTACACCCTGAAGTGTAAGCACTAACCAACTTTTTTTAGAACAGCTCACGTCCTATGCTATACGTGTACACAGAAGAATATCGACCAAGCACAGTTAACATCAAATACAGCTTAAGTGATGAGGCTGCCTGGTCTGATTTTGCTCCTTTTCAGTCGATGCTTTGCTCAGCGTGATGATGGTACGTATATCATGCTAACGTTTGCTATTTTATAATTAAAGCTCTGTCCAGACTATCGAACACTGTTGTATGCCCATATATAGTCATGATGTACCTATATATGGTCATGATATGATGTCCTCATGACCAGATTTAGACAGGTCAAATAAAAGTTGATCATCTGATCAGGGCTTTAGAATTAGGATTTTTATATTCGAGGTAGGCCTACTCAATAAACCTTATTCATCATCCATATTTAGAATATTCATAAACACTGATATTTTGGATTATTTCCAAGGGTGACATATCCCTGCACAAAACAAATGCGCTAATTCAAAGAAACTCGTGAGACAAGTTGTCTTCTACTTAATTAAATTCCATATAGCAGAGGGATAGGAACTTTGCGGATATAAATCTGGTGCTCTACTTTGGTAAGGGGATTAGACCGTCCTGTCTTAAAGAGAACTGTTGGGAGGTGGGACACGGGAAGAGAAACGGAAAGTTAATTATTTTCAATTGATCAGCAAGAGGAAATAAATTGTCTACTGTTATGTCCGTGAGCTGAAGAACGCTTGCAATATCCAGACGAAATAATCAATTGCGGGATTATTAAACTAACATTTATTTGATTATTATAGATATGGAATTAAATATACTAGATATACCTAGGCTACTCATTTG
>NW_022713530.1:312271-314855 GCF_011630105.1 Anneissia japonica
GATATATATATATATATATATATATATATATATATATATATACACACACACATATATATATATATATGTATATATATAACATATATAACTTGTAGATGGGTATATTCACTCTACAGATTGTTTCAAATTATGGTATTCTCTCTGTCTGTCTTGCTAAGCTTTCTATTAACGTGGTATTTTCAGATATACTGAAGGAATTCAATAAGGACGTGATGGGATATTCGCTTGGTCGTGGCGATGAAAATAGCGAGGATTCAAACTTTAACTGAGATGTGTATAAGAGACAGACCCCCACCCTCTACAGCCCGGTAAATTGGGACTATTAACACTTATAACAACAATAATAAAAATGAATAAAAAGTGTATACACCAACCAGACCTATCACTTCTTATCACTTGACAGTAGCCTATATATAGTACGTCGGGTTCTGTTGACATGTAGACCTAATCTCTGTATTAATATAATATATAATGCAAATAAATTAATACTGTATACGCCTACTTAAAGCCTCTTATCTTTCGGCAGCTCATCGGGTGAGACCAGCCGATATCAAGGTTGTTGGCGCAATAGGTGATTCTATAACGGTAAGAAACGTCTCTAGAGTGCCGCTCTCATCAACACAAAGATATTGCAAATCTTGGATAATATCCATTCATCCATTTATTTTTTTTAAATGACAACATCCTTAGGTATATTTACTGTATTGGTTGTGATACCACGGATTACGCCTCATCTATGTGCATGCGCAAACGCGCTTATTGATGTTACAACGTATCGTATGACAGAATATATCCTCGCTTGAAGTTGATAACAGACCTATTTGACCATTTCTTTGATATCTTTGATATAATTGATATATTTAGATGCTGCTAACAGTTCTTGTCACGATCTCCACACTTTACAGAAAAGCACTAAAGGCCTAATAGTAATAATAATATGCAAATTAGTCCAGTTAAAATAGATAGATATTAATTATCATAATTAATATTTAAACGTGCGTAATTTTCTATTGTAATAATTTGTCGGTAAATATATAATTTGATTTTTTTTTAAATTAATTGCTGACATTTTTACTCACTTATGGGACAAGCAAGTCAATATTCAACCCATTATAATAATACTTCAACGATATGTTGGTATTTAGTTTGAACTTTAGAGTGCTAATAGGCCAAACTGAAGATAGTGGTGTTTATGGTACTTCTCAAAAGTAATATGCACACAATTATCTAAAGCCAACATACAGATATATCATTACCGAAATGCAATTGAAGATAAAATGTTAATCACCATAGTCTGCGAAGGGTCTTTACGAAGACCAGTCCAACAATCCAAAATTCATTGTAGTTTATTCTTTCATAAGAATTCCTCAAATATTACTACTCAGTACAGTATGTAGGCCCTAATTGCAACTTCTCAAATATGTTCCATTCAGTATAATCTGTGCAACTGAACACAGATAAAAAGGTGCAAAGTTAACACGTGGAATAAGACTAATTAAAGTAAAAGACAAGATATTGGGCAAGGGGCGAAACATTGTGGTCTTTTAACCGTTCAAGTGTCTTTAAACAGGTTATTTTAGGCAGTTTAGTGTTCTTGCCCTTTACCACCTTCGTAGTGTCCGTGTGTGTGTGTGTGTGTGTGGGTGTGTGGGTGTGTGTGTGTGTGTGTGTGTGTGTGTGTGTGTGTGTGTAAAACCACATACCCGATACGATAGAGTCTGTGGTAAAACTCACTGTGCCAATGTTTGTCTTACAGGCGGCAAATGGTGCTGGAGCGTGTACTGTTCCAGGAGTTGCAATTGAATATCGTGGACGGTCTTGGAGGTACGGATTGCATGAATGTTTATTATACTGTATACATATTTGAAATGAATCGCCAATCACCTAATCGTTAAAGAACGAACATACGAACCGTCAATCAATCAATCAATTAACAATCAATCAGTTCATCTATCCCCTCGATCGATCGGTGGAGCAGTTATAATGAACTTACTATGAGTCTTATAATGAACTACTCTGGTGCAACTTTAACACACTGCATGCATAGGCCGTATATACAAGAAGGAAACAAATATTTTATTCCTCCATGGTTTTTGTCATATTTTATTATTTTATCTCATATTGGGGAATGTAAAATTATTTGAGGACCAATTTAGGCTATATGGGTTGTATTGTGTTTTATTATCAACTTTAATATAAGAGCCATCCTCTAAAAAATTTCAAAATACAAGTAGTTGAATACTTGAATTTTGTTCAATGTTATATTTTGAGCAAGTATATTTATCAACTGTCTATATTTTCACAATAGCATTGGAGGAGATGGTGCTCTAGAGTCGCTTACCGAAAGAGTAGTAACCATTCCTAGTAAGTGAACTACATTCTGATTGTAAATTAACATTATATACATATGCATAGGCCTATATATATATATGCCCGAAAACGTTCGTGTACTCAATAAACTACTTTTAGCAACACTAGATACAAAAGTTTGTGATATGGATGTACCTGTATTGTAGCTGTCTCTTATACACATCTAGATGTGTATAAAAGACAGATATAATACTGTAGTTGATATATTATTCTC
>NW_022713530.1:315207-332707 GCF_011630105.1 Anneissia japonica
ATATATATATATATATATATATATATATATATATATATATATATATATATATATATATATATATATATATTTTGAAAGTATTGAAAATGTAGAACTTGTAGAACTGGGTATTATCACTCTACAGACTGTTTCATGCTAATGCAATCTTCAGGAGTGAGAGAATACAAGGGTTGTGCGAGTATATGAATGCTAAGACAGGTGAAAATGCAAATGAGTTAATTGTTTTTAAGTAGGTATTTGTTGCTGTGCCTGCATTTAGACAATAGCTCGGTTCTTTTGTTTAGTGTTGACTCTGTCTCTTATACACATCACTCCGCTTATAGCATTCATCTTATCACCTGTAGACACATGCCGATCCAAGCACGACGATTGATTGATAAAATGAAGAATCACCCTTCAGTCGACTTTGAAAACGACTGGAAACTTGTGACGTTGTTCATCGGCGGCAACGATTTATGTCAGTATTGTGACAACCCGAACAAATTTGATCCTCACCAGTACATTGAATACATCGACGAGGCACTCACATTGATGCAGGAAGAGGTATTCTGTTATTGATTAATAGTAGAAGTAGCAGCTACAGTAGTAGTAGAAGTAGCAGCTACAGTAGCAGTAGAAGTAGCAGCAGCAGCAGTAGTAGTAGTAGTATCGGCAAGGGCGCAGATCTGTTTTGAAAGGCTGGAGTGGGGAGAAGTCGTGAGTCCACACAAAAATTGAGGAGTACCAGATGACCGAAATGACACCCTTATATATTAAAATTCATCATCATGTAACCTGCCTTGAGCACTCCGTCGTTAAAATCTCGGTCAATGAATGCAGTTCATTTCAACAATTTTTCAGGCATCATCTTGACTTATGAAATTACATTGCGGTCGAAAAGTGAGGGGGAACCAACCCCTTTAAAATATCTGATGGAATGTGTCCCCATGATCTGCGCCCATGAGAGGCAGATGCAAAAGCAGAAGTAATCGCGCAGCACCAGTAGCAGCACCAGTAGCAGCATCAGTAGCAGCAATATCAACAGTAGTAGAAGCAGTGGTATCAACAGCATAGTAGCATCAGTAGCAGCAGCAGTAATAGTATGCAATATCATTACCAGTAACATTGTCATTGCAGAAGCAGTGGCCGATACAAGGGTGGAGGGGCAGCCCCCCCCCCCCTAAATTTTTCAAAATTGTAAACAATTTGAGAAAAAAAAAGATATTACATTCAAATTTTAAGTCTGAGATTGCCATTTCTGACCTTCTAGAGGTGACATAATCGTAAATTTTCATTCCTCAGCCCAAACCAGATGGGGCTTAGACCCTCCATCTGTCGAAGTACTTCCCTGTGCCCCCTCTATTTCATATTCCTGGATCCACTGTAGTAGTCGTAGTAGTAGTAGCAGCAGCAGAAGGTAGGGGCCTAAGTAGTAGCATTTTATGTTTGCATTTTTTCAGCTTCCGCGAACCATAGTGAATGTCGTTGTAATATTGAATGTCCCGCAGATAGAGCTCCTGTCCTCTCCTAAATGTGACGCAGTTCATCTGTAAGTATTTTATAGACATAAGCAATGTGAAATTATAAGACGCATGATTTGTTGAATAATCAGTTATGATTAATAAATAAATACATAAATGCATAAATAAATCAATATGTAAAATAATGGATGAATGTATAAATGAATGAATGGATAAATGAATGAATGAACGATCGAACGAACGAAAGACAGGCCGACCGAAGGAAAGAACAAACGGACGAATGACCAATACGGTCTAACTGATAAATATAAAAAGTTATATGAGGGTGATGGATGGATGAACAGGTAGATGAATGCCAGAAGGTTGGTGAGTGGGGAGTAAATGAGTGGGAGTGAGAGAAGGAGTAGGGGAGCGAGAATGAAGTTTACAAATACTGTATTAATGGATATTTTGTTTAATTTTAAGTTTCCTAAGAAACAGGATTGAGATTTAATTTATATAGCACAACTTTCATTCTTTGAATGGCAAGTCACCCGCTCTTGAATCTGAATAAGAATTAAATTAATACAAAAATATTATTAATAATTTCTTTTTTTATTGTAAAGAGTTGTTTGTGATTGTGCTATGTTTTTACCAAACGAGACGGCTGCCCATTTGCAACAAGTAACCGCAAATTACCAGGTTTGTATTACCTAATATATATGTACATATACATTCCGAAATCAACTAAATATCAACTCCCAATATCTGCAGACAGGTCCACTTCGGCCTTACAAGCTTCATCAGTGCAGCTAGGGTACAGATCAAGACGAAACGTGCGATCAGCCTATATACAATATATATATATATATATACATATATATATATGTATATACATATATATATATATATAGTTGCTTTGGTGCTACAAAATAAAGGTTTGATGAATGAGTATTTATTTTATTACTATTAATGTGATTAGTTAACATGATTTTAAAGTACGTGAAGACTAATAGTTATAGACATTTTACAGGACTGGACCATTGAACTTGTTGAAAGCGGAAAGTTTGACACTAAGGAAGATTTCACGGCAGTTTCTCAACCATTCTTTACCAAAACAGATACACCAATGATACCCGAGGTAAAACAAACGCGAATGAATAAAATATTACATGAAAGTACCTTACGAGCTTATAACATATTAATTTAAGCTCTATTCTTCTAAATGCAGTTAAAAGTGTAAACGCTCTGAGCACTTTATACATGATTAGTTGTGATCTGGCGTGAGCACATTATTACATGTTACGGTAATTGACCAATCAGCAAGGGCTTGACCCATAAACGCATGGTGTTGACCTAAGTTTATATTACGCTGTAATTTTTCTAGAATATCGATGAGTCATAATCACAAAAATACCCAAAGTAGTTCCTTAAATTTCCGAATTCCAATTATAAAAAGTGTTGATTCTTTACGTTTTATTACAACTCTATTAAAGATTGGAATTCCCTGCCAAAAGAAATAAAGTCATTAACAAGCATGTCAGCTTTTAAGATCAAAACTAAATGTTATCTCGCAAACCAAACTGAAATGTCATAATACATTTAGGCTTGTTTTTAATGCAAAATGTAAATACTAATATAGTTTTATTAAAGCTTTTCAGCTTTTTAAACTTATTTTTTTATTGTATTATGTTTTAAAGTTATTTTTATCCTTACGAATTTTACATTTTTACATTGTTTTAATGTTTTTAATTTTAGCCTTGAAATTTTATACTTTTAATAGTTGTATTACCACATTTTAATATGCCTTTTTAACCTACTATTTTATGCTATGCGACCATTTAATTTAATTAATTAATTAATTTATTTATTTATTCATACATTCATTTATTCATTCATTCATTCATTCATTTATTTATTTATTTATTTATTTATTTATTTATTTATTTATTTATTTATTTATTTATTTATTTATTTATTTATTTATTTATTTATTTATTTATTTATTTATTTATTTATTTATTTATTTATTTATTCATACATTCATTCATTCATTCATTCATTCATTCATTCATTCATTTATTTATTTTTTTTTCTTTTCTTTTCTCAAGGACCCCCATTGGAAATAAGTCGTTTCATACAACTTTCATGGGCTATCCTAGTATACCTAGTTTTCAACATCGGATTTTATTGAATTTTAATTGTTAATCTTTTTTCTTATTTTAAAGTCTGTATTAACTTTTTTGAAACTCCTTGTTATTTGATTTTATTGTTGATGTTAAGGTATACTGAATAAAGTCAAGTCAAGTGGCATAACGTCTGTGCGCTCACATGCGGCTGTCTGGACCCCCGACACCTAGTAGAGGCAGTGGCGTAACGAAGGCCCTTTGGCTTTCTGAGACTGGGGGCCCTTTTTGGGTCGCGGTCGCCAATGTCAATGTAGGATTTTAGATGTGCTCTTTTTAAATCATTTTGTCATGTAATCTAAAAGTTTTCAACGACGACATGAATAATATGATATCAGTAGCAGATCCAGGAATTTGTAAAAGGGTAAAGGGATGGAGGGTCTATACCACCTTAGCCCCACGATGATCACAGATGGAGGGTCTATACCACCTTAGCCCCACGATGATTGGGGCTAAGTTAAGAAAATTTATGATTAAGACAACTCTTGATTGCTGGAAATGACACTCACCGTTTTAAAATTTGAATATAATCTTTATCTCCATTAACTTTTATAAACTTTTTACAAGTTTAGGGGCCCTCTTTAATCCTCCGCTGGATATATGTCCTACAGTTGATGTCAGTAACAAATTACAGTATGCTAAATCGCGGACCCTAGGGCCTTTCGGGGTCGGAAGCCCTGCGAACCGCCACACGAGAGCGCATTTAGGGGCCCGAAGAGGCCCCTGCTTATACTGTAGGGCCATCAATCTAGCACCCTGCCCTGGCCAAAAAAAATCGTTAATACATAACAGCATAAGGCCAACCCAAACATAAGGCCAAATCCAAAAAAATGGTAGGTCGGTAGGAAAAGTTTTTTTTTTATTACATTTTTTTAAACCAATAATGTGTTTATGTCTAAAAAATATAAAATACACAAAAATACAATAAAGATCATTTTAAAATTTATATTGAAGAGCAAAACGATCGCATAACACTGTCACATCGCCTACCGTCGCAAGAGAAGCCCATTCTAATATATTTCAACACACTTACCTATATGGCATACAACTCATGTTAATCTTCTGTCACTGTATGTATACTGTATATATTTTATATTATTAATTTAAATGTAATTTAAATATTTTTGCACTGTATATTATTAAATTTGTAGTTGTCTTGTAATTTTATCTGTATGTATTTTTGTGTATTCCTTACTCTGGAAAGAAAATTCCATGTACTTTGCTTGTATATAACAATAAATGAAATCTAGAATCTGGAATTTTCTAGCCTTTTTAGCACAGTAAAAAAAATTCGTTATAGTCAAAAAAGTAAAAAAATAAAATAAAACGCCGACCCTAAATTTCGAACATTTTGGGTCGGTTGGGCGTGTCCAACACAATATTTTTTTTATTTGGCCTAATGTGTCTCTGACATCGAGTGTAGAACATACAGTATATCATATTATATACAGTAACGTATTGAAAGGGAGTCCGGACAGCCTGACTCCCTATAATAAGAACATGCCGTGATAAGCAGAAAATAATATTCAAGTGATGCCCGTTTCCGGCGATCTGGTGCCAAAATCATAAATTTTCTTACCTCAGATACTGGGCTCACAAGGGAATTGACGACTGGGACATAAAACGGCCCCCATTCTCAAAACAGAGCGGTCCTTGTTGATTCATTTATATATCATTTATTTAACTTTATTCCAACAGACTGGAGAGCCTGATTTCAGCTTCTTTGCTCCAGATTGTTTCCACTTCAGTAGCAAAGGGCATACAGCTTCGGCTGGAGAGCTTTGGAACAACATGGTAAGATCGTGTATACGCTAAATAACGAACATTGCGAACCTATATACAATATAAAATGCGATACTAGAAGGTCTAAGAAAAAAAAAACAAGCTACTAACAATAAACAGGATTCACATCCCCTTCCCCAGCACCTCTAAACAGCTTTGCAAAGCCCCTCCCCCCACCACCGTCGGGGAGAAAAACCACAATTTGTCGGGGAAAAAACAATTATATGTATTTTCTACATATTAATAGACTCAGTAAAATCGATTAAATAAGCCTTTGAAACCCGTAAATTATCATATTCTTAGGGGCTTCTCCCCTGACTTCTTTACAAAGCTTTTGAGCTACGCCCGACCACTCCCATTTTGTTCTCTTCTGGGATATCTTCCCCTTCCCCGTTGGGGACCTTGAACCCTCCCCCGTCGGGCAATTCCTGTCGTCCCTGCCTCTAAATTTTTCAAATTCCATGTCAGAAAGCGCAATTTCCGGCCATCTAGTGGTGCCATAATCATACCTTTTCTTATCTCAGCATGGTGAAAGTCCTCCCCTACCTCCACTTCTTTCGAATTCCTGGATCCACTGATAGGCCTAATTATATATCATTCTTTACTTCAATATTCAGCTGATGCCTGTTGGTAAGAAACGGACGACCTGGCTACCGTTTTCAGACCTAATTTGCCCGACTAAGGTAATGATATAAAGTCTGTGTTGTATCACCATGACAATGCAAAATGCATTAACTTCAACAACCTGTTATGTATATAAATAATATAGGCTTACATTACATAATGTCCGGTGTCCGGCCATTTCATAACTTTGTAGCCTAATATCTAAGTATTCTAATTTATGCTTAAAAATGTTACAGTCCCTTAGATTGGTAAGTACGGTACAATCCCGAGTGCAAAAGAATAAGTCCATTATCGTCATCTGTCCTTTTGATCAGTGGCATATCTACTACAATATGAGCTTTGAAATGGGGGTGTTGATGGGGTGGTGAAGGTAGAGTATGCTTGATGATTATGTGAGGGGGTGCTAGATCGCAAAATAAGATGATATGAGGTAATTGTTTAACTACTTGAATGTGATTTTTTTGCTTCGGAAATTTTAAATTGCGGAGAGGTGGAGGGCTTAGGGATGCGGTGCGTCCACACCCCGCCCACCCCTAGATACGCCACTTCCACTCAGCAATATACACTCCCATTCACATAATATGTGGACAGTTTAAACCGTTGATGTCAACACCATGCAATCTCACTGTTTTAGAATATATTTATTGTATCATGTTTTCTTTTCTTGTTCAGGAACATCCATTCATATTTACGAATGTGAACAGTCGTGAAGATTTTGAGCTCACCGAGCCACCACCTACAATAAAAGCAGCCGAACCAACATCGCCATCACGTGCGCATACAATGAATAATTCTTTAACCTTAATGTTGCTGCTCCTATTTACTAAAATGTTTATACAGACATAGTGTAATTCTTGACAAGACAAAACATCCTCGCTCTTGTATCATTATTTTACATTTGAAACCATTACGGTTATACAAAGTAGAAACGTGTTCCTTGACATTATATAAATATAAAATAACACATTGTATTCCTACAAGTATACGTCAACTGTGTATAATTTTTATCGTATCAATGTCTATATTTATATATATTTCTTTGAGAACATACGTGCTGCTTATTACCATCTTATTAATGCCTACTTTATATATATATAATATATATATAATATATATATATAATATATATATATATATAAATATAAATATAAATATAAATATATAAATTTAAAAAGGACCTATTATACATATCATTATATATATATATATATGTATAATGTATATATATACTGTCTCTTATACACATCTAGATGTGTATAAGAGACAGCCCTATAATAAGAACATGCCGTATATATATATAAATGTATACATGTTTTATATATGATAGCAATATATATATATATATATATATTATTGTGTGGAGTAAGATGTGAAAATAATGATTACGGTACGTATGGCTAATTAATTGTTAGTTTTAATATACATGAATGGTGTACTTGTAAAATTATGTTTTCAGCAGAATACCGGTAACGTAAAACCTAATAGAAGTCCAATGGGCTTAATCTCGAGAAGCCCATCACGAATTGAAGCGCCCTTTTTAGTTTGCAAAAGTAGCCTCGAAAAGAAGCCCAACAGTAACGTATAGGCCTATATACTGTGCATAAATTTCAAAGAAACACAAATAAATATAAATACGATTTGTTTTTACAGTAGTTTAGATAATTCAACGCCGGTTAAAAACACAATACACTTCATGATACATATTGATGTTACAGTGGCCGTATTTATTGTTTTTTACTAGTAATACCTTAATTTTAAAAAGATTTTAAGAAGATCTCCTTACTTTGCATAAGTAGTCTCGAAAAGAAGCCCATCCATAGTTCCCCCCACCCACCCAAGAAAAAAAAAAGTCCAGGGCTTCTATTGTAGGTTTTACGGTACATCATGCTACTTTTTAAGAGTGGCATCATTATTAGTACTGGATTATGTAAGTAGGAATTTCTCTAACTTGTGTATAAATCCGTAAATTTAACAAAATAAGCCGTAAGACAATTATAAATAAAGATGCACATCTAATATCATGATTTTTCGATAATTTGAAAGTTACCTTTCATTTTCTTTTTCAAATATATTCGTGCAAACTATAGGCCTTGTTGTTAGAATTATGAATCATTCAGAAAATGTTTTTAACCTAATGTGGTTACTCTTTCCTTACCATAAATGTTAAATGGTGGCAATGGAAATGGGAAGATATTCAGTGTTGAGCTAAAAAGGGAAAACATGATCAATAAAATTCAATTTTTAAATTGCTTACTTTACGTTCTGTATGTGGGTGTGTGTGTGCATGTGGGTGTGTGACCCTGTTTCTGTTTTGTGTGTTTTTGTATTTATCTGTGGTATATGTATATGCTTATAAAAATATTTTAAGACACCCTGTTATTGGCAAGTGATTGCTCATGTATGTGGTTTTAAAAATGAAGAATAAAGAATGAATATTTAACTTACGGACGTATGCATGTCAGCAATCATCTATAGAATTCATCTCGTGTTTAAATATCCGAAATCGAGAACAGATAGGCAGCCGCCCCCCAGATGTGTACACTAAATTTTTCAAAATAAAAACAAAATTGAGAAAAAAAGAAGATTCTACTAAAATTTTGAGTCCAAGAGTGCCATTTCCGGGCAGGTGCCATAATCATATATATAATTTCGTACCTCAGCCCCAACCATGGTGGGGCTGAGGTAGTACCGTATAGACCCTATCTCTGTAAAAGTCCATTTTCGGGCCCCTCTATTTCAAATTCCTGGATCCGCCACTAACAGAACTTCTTTTACTTATTACTATTATTGCTGCCAGTTTCTGGCCCTTGACGCCTAAAAAAAATCGTTCGTTTATAATTCCATTTAGATCATGCCTACATTCGGCAGATTAGGCTTTTTGTTTATCATTCCATTTGAGAGGCATACATTCTGCAGATTAGGCTTTTCGTTTATCATTCCATTGAGATCATAGGCCACATTCGGCAGATTAGGCTTTTAGTTTATCATTCCATTGAGATCATAGGCCTACATTCGGCAGATTAGGTTTTTCGTTCATTATTCCATTGAGATCATATTCCTACATTCGACAGATTAGGCTTTTCGTGTATTATTCCATTGAGATCATAATTCATAAGCCTACATTCAGAAGATTAGGCTTTTCGTTAATATCATTCCATGAGACCACTACGAGTGAATACCATGTTTGGAAGTGTGTTTCTGTTCTTTAGTATTCAAGTTTTCGCTCTTCGTACGCTGGTCACTTAAATGCACGATAGAGCTACTTGCTCGGCCCCAGCCAACTGAACGGAGGGAGGAAGCAGTGCGACCCCTAAGCCATGATGATGCACTGAACCTAGCATTGCCATCCCGAGTGCCTGTCAGTTGAATGAGACTCCCTGTCCGTCTCCCCTGCAGTCTGTTAATCGCCTAGTCCTGTCAAGTATCACCGCCAAGCGATCATCATATGATGCCGCAAGGCTAAGTACTCAACCTCGCCAAGGCTCGGGCCTTCGCAAAGGCCCGGGCCCAGACTCAGCGTAGGGTTACCGGCCTATAACCGACAAGAAGCCTCGTCGAGCCCGGAACCCGTCAGGGAAAGAGGCAGGTGAATTGATTTTGTATGTGATTAGAATATATTTGGTTCAATTGTACGTATGGTATTGGTGTTATTACCTGCATAAGCAATCAACGAGGATACATTAGGCCTATTTATTGTATTGTTGTACAGCGAAATTGCTTTTTTGGCCTTATTTAAAAATATAATTTTTAGTGATATTATTGAACATTTATTATTATCTTAAAGTACTTTATATTTCATATAAAAATAAAGGCTACTAAAATCGTGTTAAAATATATTATAAAATATGCAAATGAGGAATATGAAACAGTTGGAAATGTCTAGAGGCGTATCTATCTAAACTTCAAACCAAAATGAAAAGCGAGACATTGAATAATAAAAAATAGAAATCACTTTTTTAAAAGGAGCTGTAGGTGCCACCAGAACGCAAAACTTTTACGTTTTTTGCAGAAAATTGGCCAAATTTCACTTTTAAAAGTTTTAATTCAGAATCGACAGATTACTGTATGTTTTGTTCATAGTTACCAACCTTAAAGATTTGAAATGCGTGAGTACACCAGTTTGTTGGGAGGGGGCAAGGCCCGGGGTCCAGTGGTCCAGAGGCGGAGCCCTGAGGATCTGAGCATTTTAAGCTGTTTTAAATCGATTTCAAGAAGCGTTTGTTGACAATACCGGGTCCAAAAATATTTTTAATAAAGACACATACAATTTGAGTTTCAATGTAGGGCCTATGTTTAATTCACCCGAACTATGTACACAAACATTTCATTACTTAAACAATACAAACAAAAATGAATAGGCATACTGATTAATGTTTAGTAGCGTCAGTGAATTAAGTATTCACGTAAATACTGTCTAATGACTCAAGTTTAAACTGCATGACCGTTTTTATATTTTTAATAAAACTAATTTCTTCTAATTTTAAATAGATTTTCCCCTGAATTTTTAACAATTCGTTATCGCGCATAGACATGTGCTAAATGCATGACAAATTTATGATCACGCATGTGTTTCTGAAAAATGCGTGTTTCAACCAAAATCACTGTGAAATGCGGGACCGTCCCGCACGATGCGAGACGGTTGGTAACTATGCATTGAGATCACAATTATGCCTATATTCGGCAGATTAGGCTTTTCGTTTATCAATCCATTGAGATCAGGCCAACATTCAGCATATTAGGCTTTTCGTTTATCATTCCATTGAGATCATAGGCTTACATTCGGCAGATTAGGTTTTTCGTTCATTATTCCATTGAGATCATATGCCTACATTCGGCAGATTAGGCTTTTCGTATATTATTCCATTGAGATCATAATTCATAAGCCTACATTCAGAAGATTAGGCTTTTCGTTAATATCATTCCATGAGATCATAGGCCCACATTTGGAAGTTTATAGGATTTTCATTTACCATTCCATTTAAATCATAGGCCTACATTCGGCAGATTAGGCTTTTCGTTTATCATTCCATTGAGATCATAACACACTCGGCAGATTAGGCTCAGTTCGTTTATCATTCCAGAACTCCACTCCCTTAGCCTCATAAAGAGACTTCTCCAGGTCGGCCCGCCACACCCCATTCCCCTCCCCTCTAAATTTTTGAATTCTAAGTCTGTGCGTCCCCACCCCGCGCACCCCTAGACATGCCACGGCCACTCAGCATTATACACTCACATTCACATAATATGTGGACAGTTGCCGTTGAGTAAACACCAATCATGCTATTGGAGAATATATTGTGGTTATATATGTTTTTCTTTTCTTGTTCAGGAACATCCATTCACATTTACTATTGTGAACAGCCATGAAGATTTTGATCTCACCGAGAAAAAGAAATCGAACCAACACCGTCATCACGTGCGCATGTAAAGGATGTTTCTTTAACTTAATGTTACTGCTAGACTAAAATGTTTATACAGGCACAGTGTTAATTTTTACCGTCGAGACAATATATCAACACATTCACTTTGCAATTGAATCAAATATTTCATGGGTGGGCTTGTTGTCAAATGGCAATTTGAACAGGAAAGCTCAATAACAAGTCCCTGGTTAAAACACACAAAATAACCCAAAAGTTTACAATTCTCAACTTTCTATCACCAGGAAATCCTTTTACTTCAATTCGCTTGCACACTTCGAAAGAAAGTTAAAATTCTCCAGCAATGCACGGAATAAGTCAAGCAGAAAATACAACTAGTAACATATCTGTATCCGTTTTATTACAAACTTAAAGATAAGTTATGTCAAACTAACTTATCTATCAATAATTTAAACCAAAGTAACTTATTTAACATTACCATAAATGACCCAATAAGCGCCGTAGTTCTTATAAATGGTGTTGCGGTTCCAGTTTGGTACGTACTTTATGAGGAGAAATTGGCACTTCGTACAGACTTTTAAAAACAAATGACAATTATTGTTCAAACGTTCATTATGCATAATGAATTTCGTGAGACATATAAAAATACCTCGATTATACGAAATATCGAGGTTCATTGTAAAAATAGAGTAGGCCTATGTACCCTGATTAGTTTCTGTAATATTTACTCAAAATATACATCTAATAAGCGCTGTTGAATATGGCGCTTATTCGAGCGGCGCTTTTAGATCATTTAGAGTAAGTTAAACTTAATTCCTTAAAATTATTTATACACTTGTTTGTACTAGCAATATGGCATCTAGGCCACAAGATGTACGGTGTAACTTTTGATGTTTCAGTTAAGTACAGAATTTATATTGTAACACGTCTAACAATAAGTTAAACCAAAATTTACACATATGATGCCTCCAGTGTTCTTTAGCTTTGTAAGGGCAGTGATTTAAACGGAAGCCAAACAGAACAATACATACAAAATAAATAAGTTGTTTTTTTGTAAATATTTTCTTTAAATCTAGAAATTATTTAAATTAGAAAGTAATTCATTTTAAAAATTAGAATTTTGTTTCAGAGATCCACAAATTATTGTTCAGGACTTTAAATTTCATTCAACTTGGAAATATTTAATTAATTCATTTTCCTAATATTTTCTCAATGGGTGTGGATGAAAGACTAACAAAACTGTTTGCTATTCTTAATATTTAATCCGCAAATATATTCAAAATCAGTTTAGTTAACATATAAATACTGAATCAATTTAGGTAACTCAACACTGAAAAACATCTCCCTAAGCCATGTAATGAGACTGTGTTTATAAAGAATGACATTTATTTCATATATATTACAGGACCCCATTATCACCTTACCTTCTACGATAAATGGAAGGGTTACACCCCTATAGATCATTGGTGTATCTGAGTCTTGAAATGGAGGGTGGAGCAACTGAAGGAGGAAGCTTGATGACAAGCAATGGGGAGCTAGCTTACAAAATAAGGCGATATGAGTTAGTTTTTATCGACTTCAGCATAATTTTTTATTTTATAGCGGGGGCGACTGGAGGGGTGCCAGTTTTATGGGGGCTTGGGGAGGGGGCGGCATGTCCCCTAGATACGACACTGAGGTTGTTTTAAAATTATTCTGTTGGCCACGCCCGACTGACCTAAAATATACGAAATTGAGGTTCTGCATTTTAGTTTTTTTACAACAAAAAATATTTTTTAATGAGCTAAAAAGGCTGGAATATGCCTATCCTGTTCGACGGTAGGCGATGTTACAGTGTTATAACTTTTCCTAATGACCTACCCATTTTTTCAAAAATGTGGCCAACACAAGAATTTTTTTTTTGGCCTAATAGCCTGCACCATTGAATATCACAACATTATTACAAAAATTAATTCTTGATGCCATTAATCAAGCACATTGTGTTAAACGCACAATAAATAAAATTCATTATCATTATCAGAACCTTTTGTTTCAATAATAATTAACACACCAGGAAGGTAAAATTTATTCTTCAGAATTGCACTGACACTACCTCAATCAACTTGAGAGAGGTGTATTTATTTATCCACAGGTACTGTAAGTCGCTGGTTCTCAACCCTTTTCAAACCAGAGTCTGCTTGTAAGTCAATTAAAATGCTACATTACCATTATTGTTGGTGGATACATTTGGTTTGAGAAACATACTTTGAAATGTTTTTTTTTTTCTGTCCAAATTTAAAATTTATCAAACATATTTTCTCTTACACCTCCCTAACCATAAAAATGGTTATAAATAACAATAAACCCAATAAATCGAAAATATCCTCTTGTTTACAATAACTGAGAGGTTGCCTGAAAAGTGAAAAGTACTGTTCCTCCTTCTTGCGCTGAAGCCCCCGCGGTCAGGTTTTAACTTGAGTCTGATGGCCTGGCTCCTCAAATAACCCTCATGTTAAGGAAATTGTTTGTATCCATAACTGTGGCCGCTGTGGGTCCCCATTGGCCCAGTCCAAATTTGCAATTAGAAATGAGGATAAGATAAAGAATTATATTATTATAATGTGCAGTGGCGTATTAAAAGGGGGCCCAGCAGGCCCGGGCACCCTAAGTTTTTCAAAATTAAAAATAAAATTAAGAAAAAAGAAAATTCTACTCAAATTTTGAGTGTACAGTAAGAGTGCCATTTCCGGCCATCTACAGTAGAGGTGCCATAATCATATACCATGGTGGGGCTGAGACCCACACATAGACCTTCCATCTGTGAAGGCCCCTCTCTGGGCCCCCTCTATTTCAAATCCCTGGATCTGCCAATGATGTGAGTTTCTTTAAAAAAGAAATGTATTATATGATTTATTATATTTTTGATATCATTTTGAAACTCGTGGTTGGTTTTTTGGACTGCAGTACAAGGGTTGAGAACCAGGGATTTACATAGTAGTTTCTGTCTGCATATATCTGGTTCTTGTTTCCTTGGTAACATAAACTTTGTTCAATTTCTGATTCTTGTACTGAAAAGCTGACTGCAGATATCTTCTGAATAACCACAGTTAATCCATGTCATCGTCATAATCATATTCATCGTCTCCTGAAATGAATGAGAAAAATTAAAAGATTGTAGATAATTGATTATAGTATTAACATCAATCATATCATCGGTGTTACCATTATCATCATTATCTCAATTACACTGATGCTATCATAATCATTATATTATAATGTATACCATAATAATCATCTTATCTGTATCATCAACATATTCTTGTATCATAAAATATCAGCATCTTACCTGTATCATTATCATCATCAACACCATCTTACTCTATCATCATCTTAACTTCATCTCAACTGTATCATTATTTATATCATTATCATCATCACAATCATCATCATCTTATCTATACCATCATCATCATCCTACCTGTATTATCACAATTATCTCACTACCTCCATCATCATCACCTTATTCTCATCTGTATCCTCATCATCATTCCAACTGTATAATTATTATCATCATCATCACATTCATCTTTTTACCTATATCATCGTCATCATCACCATACTTGAATCATCATAATTATCATCATGACATCATCTTAACTTAATCACCACGACCACCATCATCATCATTATTAACTTACCTTCATTCTATCATTATCTCACCTCAATATCCTCCTTATCACACACCTTCATCATCAAAAACTCACCGGTGTGTCCCATCAGCTGAGCTGCACTTTGAAGTGGCTCATCATCTTCCGCCACATAGTCATCAGCCTCAGCATGCTCTTCCTCTAGCCCGTGCATGCTACTAACATCATACTGCACGGGACCGCTCTCCACCACGATGTTGGCCTTGCTCTCTATCTTAGCATCCTTCTTCACCTCCTTCTCTTCTTCAATCTTCATTAGCTTTGGTTTGCTCTAAATATTAACAATCAGAAAAAAATAAGTTATTGTTTCTTCTAAAAACACTCAAAAATACTACTACTACTTACCCCGATTAGAAGCCCAATGGGCTTAATCTCAAGAAGAAGCCCATCTCGAATTGTAGCCCCCTCTTTAGTTTGAAAAATTAGCCTCGAAAAGAAATAATCTTGAAAAGAAGCCCATGGGCTTCTTTTTAAGATATAGTATATACTATACACGAATTTCAAATAAAAAGAAATAAATTTAAAACACACTTGGTTTATACATACAGGTAGTTGATTTAATGCTGGTTAATACACTCCATGATACAGACTGATGTTACAGTGGTCCTATATGTATATAGTAATATAGTAGTAATTCCCAAAATTTATAGCATTGATCTAGAAAAGAAGGGGCTTCTTTTCTAGATCAATGCTATAAATTTTGGGAATTACTACTCTTTACTTTGCAAAATAAGCCCATCTCGAAAAGAAGCCCAACAAAAGCTCCTATTCAAGGTTTTATGGTATTGTCCTTATGAATATTGTACTTGTGAATAATTGACTTATTATACATTCACATTCTTAAACTTCTATTTTGTTTACGAAATTGCAATTAAAGTGAAATTTGATTAGATTTTGTTTTTTGATTTGCTTTGTTGATGTTACATTAAATCATCTTGATACAAAGTTTATTCTATATATTAATATTTTAATTAACTTTATCAATATTTAAAATTATTTTAAAGAAACTAATGAAAGTCACAAGTATGGCAAAAGTCAGGAAAAAGAATTTGGATAAGAATCTATTTTTTACAGTGCACAGTCTCGCATGTATATGAATTACCACAATCATTTGAATAAACGCCCTGGGCCATTTATTGACAAGGTCTTTTTTTAGGGGTGTTTATTCAAGGGAGGCATTAATAGAATGTGTTGCACATGAATTGCTTCAGTTAAATTTTTTATAATCATTTATGGGGACGGTTATTAGAGGAAAAAATAAACGCACCAGGTGTTTAATTGATACTAACCGAGCCAAAGCTATCTCGTTTATTGCTACCAAGAAATGGACGAGTGCGTTTGGCAGTGATTGGTCGAATTGGTCCAGATTCTTCAACGACTTCCATTGGGGGTCTTTGCGGTGAACTGATGTCTGTGCTTTTGTTAAGGTCCCTGAGAACATCATAGTTAATTTTACAGGATATTTTCTTCTCTACCAAAAGTTTTTCTATTGCCTCGCCAGCTGTGTTGGCTTGGATTGGGGCTTTTTTATGTGATTTTCGTTTCTGAAAAAGTACAAAGTAGGAAGTATATCAAATATTTTTCATTTTTCATTCAACCTAAATGATAGCAATATCAAGTATTTCATATTTTTATAATAATAATAATAATAATAATAATAATAATAATAATATTATAGGGATTTATACCACACATTTTGCCAAGGGGTACAAGACGCTGGTGACGTTATTACCCCTCGTCATTTCATCCATAATCCAACCAGCACCAAGTGCAACCTCTTCCACTCTCTCAGAAGTATTCCTCGTCATGCTAGCAATTTAATGCTGATAAGACTAATACATCAAATGCCACATCATCCTACCAGAGACAAATGTGGGTGCCTTGCCCAAGGACACAAACGAAATTCAAAACAAAGGTTCAAACCTCCATCCTCAAAGTAGAGAGACAGAAACGCAATCGTTGCGCCAACTGCTCAGACATATATTTTATTAAAGCATGGGACATGTGTTCTCCCATCTCTCTATTTGACTCCAAAAATTACAAGTTAGTAAATTATAAAAAAAACCAAAAAAAAAAAACTGCAGTCATGATGTGTATTTTTAAAATTTGGAGATAGAGATCCAATGGTTTTTTAAGTTTACAAGTTACATTATTAGAAGTAAGGAAACACGAAATTAAAAAGAAAATATGTAATAAAAGAACTAACCTTTTTTGCCTGGTCAGGTTTAATTATACCTAATTCTCGGTCTTTAGCTTCTCTCTCTTCTTTTTCTATCAAATAAAAATAAAAGAAAAAAATTATGTCAATGTTTTATATCAGTATTCGTCTTCATTTATTATATTATAAACATAAATAAGTATTTCGGTGAGAATCACACCAAGGATAACCCAGGAAGTCTGAAGAC
>NW_022713530.1:335207-366613 GCF_011630105.1 Anneissia japonica
GACTGGGATGGGGAAATACATTTTTTAACAGGTGAGTTAGAGTTGAAAAATACTTACTGTTAGTCGGTTAAGGTATTACAGTATAGGGGAAATACCTGCAGTGGGTGGGTTGAGATGGGAGTTAGTACCTACTGTACGGTAGATTGGTAAGGGAGGAGGATACAGTACCTATAGTACTGTTTTGGGCAGAGGTTGGTGCAGGGGTGGTGCCAGCTTTTCCCCAACAGATGGTTCATCATTCCCCGACATATTAGCCAGAGTCCACACACCCACCGCTTTGTCCACCACAAATTTTACCATGGGCCTCCGATAGCTGGGCCAGGCCTCTCCTGGGTTGGTGCTTGGTTATTTAACACATATGTGGTCTCATAACCAATATGGTCTTTAATGGCCCCGTTTGAGCAATTCCATTCTACTTGACTCGAGTAAAAGGCACTGACCAAGCGATTGATTCTAAATTTGGTTTGCAGTAATGGAGTGAGTGTGTAATGTTCCATACACGCATTATACAATATAAATACATACGCTGTCTTATCACCGCAACACTTATATGCCGCAATTGACTGTAGACTCCATTAATTGATTGGGTAGAAGATTAACACAAACTCTACAGCAGGTTGTAGTAGGGGAAAACCTTTTGTACACTAAGTAGGTTGGGATAGGGTTACAACACCTACCATAGGAGGGTAGGGGAAGGGGAATAACTATATAGGTGGGTTGCAGACGTTAAATACCTGATGTAACTTTGCCTTCCTCCGAGCCTGTCTGAAGGAGGGAGGATCCTGCTCCTCCTCGAGGTCAATCCTGTTGAACTCTTCAATCGTCAGTTTTCCTGACGGTGTTTCCTCAAACTCGGTTAATCTGGAATTATTTAAAATTACACAATGTCTAAAGCTTTGTCCACACTATCAAATATTATTTTTATGTGACAAATTTGTGTGATGGGACCTTTAAACACTGTCCACACTATAAAATTTGATGTGACAAATGTGTGTGATGTGCCCAAATATGGGTATAATTATGTCCTATTACACCAAAATATGGGCATTTCACATTTATTTGTCACATAAAATTTGATAGTATGGACAGAGCTTAATGAGAATAATCATGTCATACTACACCCAAATATGGACATATCACATCCATTTCAGGCCCTTACACAGGATCATTATTGGGTGGGTGCGAATTTGGAGAGAGTGGACCAAAATGGCTTCCTGGGGGGGAGGGAACCATGCCAAGATCGAGGTGGCGAGCTCAGGAATTTTCGATAATTTGAGGTCTTATTCAATCGATTTCTGAAGATGCATGTATGGTTTCCAGTGGCGGATCTAGAAATTTGAAGAGGGCCCAAGTAAGAACTTTCACAGACGGAGGAAAATTTATGATTATGGCACCTCCAAATGGCCGGAAATTGTACTCTCATACAATTTGGATATCATTTTCTTGTTTCCCGAATTTTTCTTAAATTTTGAAATATTGAGGGGGGAACTGGGCTTCTTGAATCCCCCACTGACAGTGGTAGATCTAAGAATTAGATATAGAGGGGGAAAGGGAAGAACTTTCACAGATTGAGGGTCCATAACACCTCAGGCCCACCATGGTTGGGGCTGATGTAAGAAAATTTATAATTATTGCACCTCTAGATGGCCGGAGATGGCACACTCACTTAAATTTGAATATAAACTTATTATCTTTTTTAAAATAATTTTTACAAATTAGGGAGGGGGGGGGGAGTGATTTTTGAGTATTCTACCTCAGAAAATGTGGACCTTTGGTAATTTGGGGGTTGGGGTGTGTACGCGCCTGCATTTGTCACATCAAATTTAAAAGTGTAATAGAGCCTTACGATGGCTTGTATAGCTGCTGCACACAAAGCATGGTTTACTCAAATTTCTTTTCTCCAAATTTCCAGACTCGGCTCAGTATGTTTAATCTATTGACAATTCTCAGTAGATGTACAGTACTTAAATAAAATTTAATATATTTGAAATAAAATTAATTTCGTCCAATCCTTACCGTTTACGAAGAGTTGCGTCGCACACTTTAACAACCTTTATAATTTCTTTTTGTGTCCTGTTAAAATCATGCAAGCGTGCAGACACAAGGAGTGCTAAAACAAAAAGCATAAAATAACTTAAAATTAATTAATTTTATTTTTTAACAAATTTTAATTGGGTCACACTTCCAGCAGAGCTGATATTAATTTTTTTGTGATCAACTAATTTTTTACATTTTAAACTTAAAAATGATTTTTTACTAGGGTAGAGCACAATTTTTTAAAATTACAAAATATCCATCAAATTCTCTGTATTGTCACAACAATATCAAAATGCCAAGCTGTATTGTATATAAGAAATGTATCACTGTCCCGCATGTAAATGGAAATCTCATTAATAACCATCATAGAAATACACAGACAAGAAGGGAAGTGATTTGGTCAGTACACCAGAAGACAATACCCTCGGGAAAATAAGCTTTAGCTTAAAGCCCAACAATAGAAGTTAAAAAAAAAATACTCTTCAGATTTTAGTGTACCAAGACATTTTTGTGTATAAATTAGCAAATATTAATAGCATCATTTCAAATTGTTAATTCACAAGCATCTTAATCATCCCAACATTGTACATGTTTCTATACTATGTCTGTTTCTTTATACAGGTCAAATTAAAGACCCCTACAATTAAAAACCACCTCCAATTAAAGACCATTTTTCTGTGGTCGCATCTTTTACCTTAATCTTTCTAATTAGAGACCAAAGCTGCTAAAGTCCATGGAAACCCTAGATGTGTTGGTCTGAATGAACAAATGCTAACCTGCGTATATGGACATTAACGACCCCTTGCAGGATGAATTAACATAAACGCACTAACCTGCCCCACAAAGACCAGAGGGTCTCCTCCCTGTATGCATCCAATCTCTCTTCATTCTAGATACAAGGCGTAAGGCTGTCATGGAAACATCATGGGTCTTCTCACCAAATTCTAACTTGTGCGCAAATCTTGCTATATAGAGACATGGATCTGGAAAAAAAAAAAAAAAAATCCAGGATTGTGGAATTCTGTTCAATGAGTATATTACAGTATTGTTATAACCAGGGGAAGACTTGGGGGGGGGGCAGCTTGCTTTGGTCTGGGGTGGTGGGAAAAGGCTTGGGTTGTGAAAATTCAGAATGTGAAACTAAATCGCCGGGCTCCAATGAAAATTTAATGGTCATATTTTGTAGTATAACCCACTTAGTGAAACTAAATTGCCGTCATAGGGGGAAGGAGGGTGTCTGCAACCTTAACCCCAGCCTACGCCATTGCTTTCAATACAATCAATACTGTAGAAACAGTAGCATCAACATAATCAAACATAAACTAAATCGATAGATTCATATTTTTTTCCCTCCATATTTATCCTTAAGTGTTTAAAAATGAGTTCATTAACCCCATGATAAAGGCATTGTATAAATATCTATACAAAAGTAAAAAGTAAATAAACAATGCTTATAATGTCTGTCTTAAATAAAAATCATATTAACTATAATTATAATCATCCTGTAATTAATATTCACACGAGTCAGTATTTTAGTTTGTGGAAGACCTTCGGGAACCAGAGTGCATCATCTGCTTTGCGTCGACGCGATCGCGATATGAAAAGCGAAAACGATATCGGAAGTACAGTATAAATAAACATGGCGTTTTTTGGCGATAGTTTTTAATCTAAATAATCCCGAAATTGTTCTTTTTCTCGTAAAGCATTCACGAAGCTGATAACACATTTGTTCAAGTAATTAATGGTCTACAATAATTTTAGCTTCTACACACAATAAGGTTAGTTAAAACAACACAATATTGGTTTTAAAACCGCAACAATTCCAAGGCCCAAACTTCAACAAGGAACAACGGGAGAACATTAGTACTGTATGCACATTATGTTGGCTGCGCCGAGATGAGGCCACAGCATCGTAGGCCAGCGATTGGCCGTTGTGGGTGGTAGAGGCTTAGGAAGTTTTGGTCGAGTGCATATATACTGTACGTTTTTTTGTCGATCAACTGATTTCGCAGGCTATAATCTACCTTTTTTTTAGAGTAGCTAGGCTAGACAATAATAATACGGAGTCTATCACTGTCAATCAAATAAACCACACAACATAGACTAGCCTACACAACCGGATTTAAGGAATAACTAAACATCCTTCCTTTTATTATCAGTTTCCGTAATATTTAACTCTAAGTAAACTCTCCCAAGTAGGCCGGGCTTATTATAGCATAAGCGTTAAATGAATGCTCAAGCTGATCGTTGCGTGAAGGAGTAAAGCTCACAAAAGTTGATTAAAATTTCAGGTTGGTAGTGAGGCCAGGGTAGGCCTAGAATAGATGTAATTTTCTACAGCTTTCTAGTAGTAACATTCACGACTAGGCTTAAACTTATTGAACAGTAGCCTGCACCTCTACAGTCCCTACCAGTACCATATTATTTTGTTTCTGTTACACTTTACAGTACAAAAAAAAATTAAATTCTTCAAATTGTTAATATGAATAATAGAAAAGAATGGGTAAAATACTTTCGTTTTTTGTAAAATGAGCTGCTGTACTTATTGATGGGTATCATGAATACAAACAGAAATTCAAACATCAACCTTAGTTTTATCTTTATTTCCAGAGTCATAGTCATCAAGCTACCAAATGATAAAAATGGAGCAAATGCCACCCTCCGGCGGAGCAGACAATTCACCCGTCGTGTACGTCCAGGAGTTTCAGCAACATGTGATTCAAGAACCGATGGAAGACGTCACAGAACCGGCACAACAGAAGGATGCAATATCCAAAAGCAAGCCGGCTAAAAAACTTCCCCCTCCTGTAAAAGTTGTTGCTGGGGTGAACTGGCAGGCTAGCACCACCAGTGTACGGGGCAGAAATTCCTTGATGTATGATAACAAATTGATGAGTGATGTTATGTTCCTAGTGGGCCCAAAGAACCAGGCATACAGAATTCCAGCCCATAAGTATGTGTTGTGCACCGGAAGCTCAGTTTTTTATGCCATGTTTTATGGTGAACTTACGGAGAATACGTCAGAAATTGTAATTCCTGATGTAGAACCGGTGGCATTTTATGCTATGTTGAGGTATGCAACTTTCTACAAGATACTTTAACATAATATTAAATTAAAGGTCTCCCTCTAATTAAAGGCTCCGCCAATTAAAACTACCACCACCAATTAAAGACCACATTTCTGTGGTCCCAAATTAACAAATGTCTTTCATATTACAGTATACCAAAGCTGCTAGTCCCAAAATGGTCCTTCATTGGAGGCAAACCTTACTGTATTATGTTTCTGGTCATTACTCCTTTTTACTACAGTTCAGTACATAAAAATTATAGACCATACTTACACTGAACGTTAAAATTTATAATAATGAATAATAATAATATAGGAATGTATACCTTTGTTTTGCAAACAGACGACCACCGATAATTATTTGAATAAGAATAAATTGTTTATGCTTTTGTTAAAACCAGTTTGCTAAATAAGATCATTTTTTCCATTCTCTGAAGATCTCTTAAAAATAGGAACCGCCAAACAAGGTATAAAAAATCTTGTCTTAGGGAGTGGAATTATTTTTAGTTGACCAGGCCTCTAGGATGTCATGGAAACATCTTAACCATAAAGCTACAAATCCACTCCAATAAAATTTAGTTGTTTCAAAAAGTCTTCTCATAACCTGAGGAGAAAATAAATTTACAATCCTAAAGGCACTGCACTTGCACTGAAATTAATAAAATCATTCTGTTATTCTTTAATCTAATACACTAATCATTCTTTTATTCTTCAATTTAATACACTATTCATTCTGTTATTCTCAATCTAATACACTAATCATTCTTTTATTCTTCAATCAAAAAATGCATTTTTTTAAATTTTTTGGCAGATACCTGTATTGTGATGAGGTTGATGTTAACGCAGACAATGTCTTGTCTACTCTATATGCAGCTAAGAAATACTTCCTACCTCATTTAGCGACCGAGTGTGTGAATTTCCTTGAGACAAACCTCACTGCCCGAAATGCCTGTTTCCTGTTAAGCCAGAGTCATCTTTTTGATGAAGAACAGCTTATGCAACAATGCTGGGAAGTTATCGACGCTCAGACCGAGGTCGCTCTTCGGGCAGACAGTTTCGTGGACATAGATTTTAAAACTCTTCAATGTATTCTTTCGCGAGAAACACTCAATGTAAAAGAGGTTGCTCTATTTCATGCAGCGGTTCGTTGGGCAAAAGCTGAGTGTAAACGTCAGGAGCTGATCGCCACGCCACCTAACTTGAGGAAGGTACTCGGTAAAGCTATATATCTGATCCGCATCCCGACCATGTTAGTAAGGTCTTTTGCTAACGAAATAGCCAACCATCAGATTTTAACATTAAAAGAGACGAATGATGTTTTCTTGTATTTTACGGCTGACAAAAAACCAAATCTAGAGTTTCCGGTGACATCACGTAAGGGTTTACAGACCTGCTCCGTTCATAGATTTCAGTCTTCTGCCTATCGTAGTAATCAATGGCGGTACCGTGGTAGATGCGACAGTATTCAGTTCTCAGTTGACAGACGTATTTTTATAGCGGGGTTTGGTCTTTACGGCTCTAGCACTAATGGAGCATGCTATGCAGTACGTATTGAATTAAAGCGTAACAAGAAAACATTAAGTTCAATGAACACAAGATTTGTATCCGACGGTTCCAATAAAACTTTCCCAATTATGTTTGAGCATCCCATTCAGGTAGAGCCTCGTATTACCTATACAGCCAATGCGATTCTTGATGGCACCGAGCTTAGCTTCTTTGGACAAGAAGGTCTCACCGATGTGGCATGCGGCTGTGCAACTTTTACATTTCAGTGCTCGTCGGAGAGCACTAACGGTACTGGTGTACAAGGGGGGCAGCTACCGGAGATCATTTTCTATGCATGATCAATTTTAATTCTAATGTGCAAACAATTTTAATATTTACAGTAGTTACAATTAGTGTGGTAATTATTGTGAAGTAAATATCAGCCTAGCTGAGATCTTAACATTTTCTGTGACACAAGGAATGATTTGATTCTGTCCCCATAAGTCATTCCAAGATGAGTTAATTGTCATTCTGTGCAGACAAACTTCCTTGAAGGAATATGTAAAGACAAGAAAAATCTTTTAATAGCTCTGTACACAATGATTCTGCAATCTGATTTTCCCATATACAGTATATATCACATCCGTGGGGGCTTGCCATCCCAAAACCAGTGTACTGTTGCTAATTTTTAAACTGAGTAATTAGCATAAGATTGTGGCAGTATTGTACAGAAAAGCCATAATACTTTTACTCATAACTTTGGCAATAGTAAGTAAATTCCAGTAAATGACCCTTCATTTTAAATAAGAATACAAAATTTAAACTTGCCTAAGTCAACGTCGATGTTATTTACATGGCAAATTTTTGTGTTTTCCATTAATTAATAATCTGTAAGTTAAATTTTATCTAAGTCAAACAAATTTTCAATGTCATTTTGGATTCGACGTAGGCAAGTTTAACTGTATATTAAAAAAAAAAAAAAAAAACAATTTTCATTTCGTCACTGATGGCAAGCCCCATATATGGGCAGACCAGATGATGCCATATCACACCCCATATATGGGCAGGCCAGATGATGGCATATCACACCCCATATATGGGCATGATGATGCCATATCACACCCAAATAACATGCAAATCACAGACACTGATATTGTGTACAGAGCTGTATGAAGTACTTGGTGAACTGAGGGGAGGCCAGCATATTACATTACTGTAAATAAAGCAGGTTTAAGCTGCATTCACATCAGATCCGAACCTAAGTTTGGACTGCGCTTCCGATGCGCTGAATGCCAGCGTTCCTATTCTTACATACTGATCCGATTTTTGTGATCACTTCGGTATGATTTCCGATCCAAAAATTTGGATTTGGTGTGAATGCACCTTTACAAGCTGACAGTAGCACATGCAGCAATGCCATGTAATAGGATTACATTTATAGTTGGCAGTCAACATGCTTAAACTGCCTTAAGTATTTTATAGTCTTGTAAAATAAATGTAGAAATCAACAGCATTGATGCATTATAAATTAAAAGCAGCAGCTTTCTCATTAACTGTTGTAATATTTTTTTAGTTGGCATAATCCATCTTTCTCCCATGTACTTCGCAAATAGTATAACTGTAAATGCAGGTACAACAATTTACAACAATTTTTTTTTTTTTTTTTTTGCAAGGCTGACTCAAAGAGGTCCTTCATAACAAATAAAACATATACAGTAACAAAAGTAAAATACAGTACAGTGAACATAGAAACAGCACACTTAACCTCAGGTCCTAGTGTACATTACAGGACATAATAGTAAAAATAGTTTTTACCAGTTAGTATATTCCTGCTAAGATGGTAACTAAACGTAAATTATGAAATTTAAATCAAAAGGCAGTTAAGACTTTTTTCATTGAGTGATCATTATTATTATTATTATTATTATTTATAAGTTTTTAAATTTACTACAGTAATTACTAAATGTAATGTAAATTATATAATTTTACCTGTGCTCAAAGGCAATTAATAACCTTTTATTGTAACTGTATTTGTAATTTTAATATGCCTTTGAAATTATTTCTATATTTTCTGTACACTGTATATAATATTTTATGAACATATTACAGTAGGGCAATGCCTCCCATAATATTTTTTGGGGAAAACAGGTTGATTTTCTATGGAATAATGCGAAACATGGTGCTAATTTGATGGATGGAAAGAGGGTACAGTAGATCTGTTATCGTTCAGTAATGTAATACTTGGTGTTTATTTTAATGTGGAATTGTGAGTTAATATAATTATTTTAGGAAATACAGTAGATCCATGCACTACTTTAGACCAGCATTAAATGCCAATTTGCATGCAAATTTTGCAACAAAAAAAAAATTTTATCTGTAAAAAGTCATTTTTACATGCATTAAGTCATTATTTAATTTCTGCTGCTAGTAATTTTAAATGCAAAAAATATAGAATTTTAAGTTATTATATACGTAGATCGTGAAAAATGTATTCGCAATGACAAGTTTAATGGAATGAAATCACCCATGATTGTAAGAATTAGTCTAACTTTCTGTCAAGTGTGATTTTAATTATTTTATTTTGACCAGATCCTCTTTCAGAGTGGTTTTGATATGTGTGCTTGTAATAAACATTATTAAATATAAATGGATCCAGCAGTCAACATAGGTTTATAAGAACTGCCTTTTCTTTATGTATTGATATTATTCATGAATAGGCTGTTTCATAATTTTTAAGTGTCAAAGGTCAAAATATAAACACTCAAAAATCAAGACACAAATAATCTAGTAGCCTAACTGTGCGAATGTATGAAATTAATGGAGATAATGTTCATTCTGTGTGCAATTGTATCTGATTTGTAACAAATTGTGTTCACTGTTGTTTATATTTCTTTACATTTGAAATGCATATGTGCAAGTGAAACTACAAGATGGCTTATTGGTAAACATAATGTTAATCCTGACAAGCAATTAGTCATGTAAGAAAGGGGCAGGAAACTATTGACTCGATGCCCAAAGAATGACAGCGAATATAACCGGACTGTTGTTGCAAAGGGTCACCTCAGTGACTGTCAGGTTATACTGAGAGTGACACTTCCCTGCAAAGGTTCCCAGTCCACATTTCTGTGTTACAACCATTTAAAATTGACACACAGGAAAGTGAAAAAAAAACAATTAATGGCAGGCAACTTACAGACCTCAAACTGACGACAAATCACAACAAATTCAACTCCACTTTGTGAGCGCTAGACTACGTGAAGCCGGTGGCACAGTGTGAACCCAGCCTGAACAGATTATCATAAAAAACGATCTGTTGCGCACGCGTCGAACGTGTTGCCTTCCTCATAGAATCGCGTCGGGCACAGAGAGTGCCAGGCATAAGACGCTTAGAAGGAATGGAGTTGTTCAGATACTTTTTAAAGGGGAATACTGAACTGTTCAGTGGCGCATACTGTATCCAGTGGCATGTCTAGGAGATGCGTGGGTGGTGCACATCCCACCAAAAGCTTATCCCCCATTGAAAATGTTTGAAAAACCCTGGGCCCCTTCTATTTCAAATTACTGGATCTGCCACTGCATTTCTTCACCACAGCAGGCCACTTATCAAGCTACTGTATAAATTATAAATTTAATATGCTACTTTATGAGTGGATATGTTTACGCTATGTTAAATCGGAACAAGGAACATAGAATTTGTATTGGCAATTCAGAATGTTAAATTAGAGACAAAACTCACCGATGGCAGCAACATTGATGTGAAGTTCCTGGGATAGCTTCAGGTACACTTTACCCAGGGTGTAGACATTTACCTGTTCCAGAAAAATAACAGGTTCAAAATTATCATATACAAAGGCAATTATGCTTTAAAAAAAAAAAAAATGTATTGTTTCTAGCAGGATTTGAAACCAATACCCTCTAATCAATGGCCACCAACTCTACAAACTGGGCCACGAGACAACTTAGTATACTGACTTGGGTTGTAATACCATTAAAAGAAATGATAATTAATTTTTTTTAAATAACATCACAGCAACAACTTTGTACATTTAAGGCCAAGACGTATATTAGTATACCAATTTTTTTTCTGGTTAAATTTAAATTTCAAAATATTCAATCTTTATATGTGGCAAAGCCAAGCCAAACCAATCACCCTTTGCAAATCCTGTTTCAGATATAATGGCCAAAACATGTTGGAATCTCAAAACTATTGAAATCTTTTTTATTACACTAAACTAATCTTTATATCTATATATCATGATATGCTGTTATTTTCCCCATTTTCAATGTTAAAGATCTGGTGGTGGTTTCTGTCTGAGAAATGCAAAAAATCATAAACATTAAAGGCTGATTTTTCTTTTAACAGCTGTATGTTTAAATTATTGTAACTTCATAACAAAATGTTGGATTTTTTAATGATTTTTTTTTACCATTTTATAGCTCTCATTTTCTCTGTTTAACCGTGTAATAATAACTAAAAATTGATTTTTGCGACGAGTAACTGGTTTGGCTTGTCTTTGCCACACATAATATAGTAAAATAAAAAAAAATGAGCTGAAGCTTGGTGATTAAGATTCTTATTCTTCCAAGGCACTAGGAATTTGCTGACAAGGGGCCCAACAAAGGGTAAAACAAGGAGTCTAAAAAGACGGAAGAGGGGTCTGAACCAAAAGGTGTCGCCATTGAATGTGGAGTATTAGTTTTCAGTGCTCTTAACAAGTTTATCTTGTAAATGAAAAATCATTTGGTTTGAATTTTTTTTTTTTTGATAAATCTCCTGGACCTGGAATTTTGATAAATGCTCAACTATAAATTATTTCCCAATATTTTGTCTTTACATACACGCAATATATATAATCAACTAGTAAAATTAAATTAGTTTTTAAACAAGTACAGAAATGCAAGTTTATCGCTATGGTTACAACTTACCTGTAACAGATCACTGAAATCGAGCAGCATATCTGAAAAAAAATGTGCAGTTAAGGTAACAAGTTTCTATATGCAGTTACAGATATACTATTTTTTCCCTCATTTTTTTTTTTTATGTATTAGACACACACATTTGCCAAATTGCCAAAGGTGAATAATCTACATCACTGTCCTATTAATAGGTGACAATACCTTTCACAGGACAAACATACACATATCTGCACATGGTAAGACATTGCCATTCGTGGTTGAAATTATCAAAATGATTGATGTTTGGCTTGATGCAACGAATGCTAAAAGTTGTTTGAAAGACCACCACACACGAGAGCTCTGTGCTTGGGCTAAGTACCCCGAATGACTTAGTGTAAGCAAATAGCTTGTATGCAGCAAGCTTTAGACATATTATGTTAACAAATTAATTTTCCATGTTAAAAGTTGGACAATGCTCTACTCTATCATCAAATCAATGGTGGTGGAACTAAGATTTGCTTGTCGGCCTGAAATGCACATCCCCAAAATACACCACTGTATACACATGTCATACTTTTAAAAGTTCAGCAGAAATCAAATTTCAAACATTTCCAGGAGATTTTCAGTTTTTTTCAAATTGATAGAATATAAATTTGTTTCATACCATGAATCATTAAAATGCACCTAGGTGAATGTAACATTTAATTGTTGTTCAAATTAACTTGTGTAGATGAGGGGTAGAGGGTAGGAGAATTAACCCGTACATGCAGCGTCATTGTGCTGAATTGCATTTGGGCGTGGTCTGTGACTACCTAGCAGCCGTAAAGTGGCTCTTCATGGTAGCTACATGTTCGCATCATTCCACAACAACAGGGGCTGAAATGAACCATAACATCGGGGTAACCCCCTACTTTTCCGAAAGATGCAATGGGTTCTTTAAAGTGCACTCGAGCCAGATGTATACACTGGATCCCCATTTTAAGTCCTTTTCTGAGAAGACTTGGTTCTACCAACTGAACCAAACACGAGGAGCGGCTAGAACCAGCGCCGATGTTAAGGCTGTAGCTAGTGGCACCCCTGCCTGACTGCTCGGGCACTCAACTCACCATGAGTCGAGTGCCACATTGTGAATTGAACAATAGGGCTGCAGAATTTTATCCAGACAACACCGATATTGTTAAAGGATACGTGGTGTTCCTTCTGTACGGCAAACAAGGTAGAGGCAGGCGGCAACAATATGCGTTGTTTTACGACCTCTGGTAAGTTTCTTGGAGACTGCCATTTTAAAAAAATTGTAAGCAGTGTCAATACAATGCGTATTAAGTTTCAGTTGACCTCCAAGTTGTTGAATTTTTCTTTTGCCTGAAAAGAAAATGCTAAATTAATGACAACGTACAGTATATATGGTAAAAACACAAAAACCTAAAACATAGAATTAGAACATTGGCTTGCCAAAGTAAATTTCGACTAGAACGTTTCCAGAAAATTTGTAGCAGCCTACTTTATAAAACCTTACAGTTTGCCATCAAGGTATCAAAATCTGAAAATACTAAAGCATTGACTAATTCAAATTTTAAAAAAAACTCGGAAATAAACTCGGTATAGGTTGTTTACACGCACAGAGAGGTTTGTTGTATTTTTGTGAAAAGGCAGATCTCATGTTACACACTGTACGCGCTCAGTTGACACAAACTGCTTTTTAGTTAATAGTTTTTTCCATTGCAGTCGAGGGTGATTGTAGGCCTACAAACTAAGGTTATCCTGGTTAAACCATTATTTTTTAACCATTGTTTTTATTAATAGTTCCACATTTAATACATGTTTAAAGGCCTACTCCAAGTTGAACTACAAGAAATGTACTGCCATGCCTAGGAAAGTTTAAGCAATTTGATCTTTTCTCTAGCACTAAAATACAGCTAGACTTTTAAATAGCTGATCACGACGCTTGCTAAACCGCAAGTGCATCCTCTGAGAACACTCAGGAGACTATTAGCCTGTACATGAAAATGCAAAATCCATTTTCCTTGATTTGTGTGGTCTGGCTAATTAGTTTACATAATTTAATAATTACATAAATAATGAGTTTTACCCATTAACAATTTGGTGAAAATGTACAGTTTGGTATAAATAATAAAAATTGAAAAGAAAAAAAAATTGGAAAAATATGATTTTTTTTTTACTTGTTGTCTCTTCGAGGTATCACTATGAATTGATTAACCACCATTAGGGTCTTTATTTGCAAAGAATATATTATACAGTAAATGTAATTATGTAGAGTATTTGAAATTACATAAATAATGAATACAAATGAATAATTAATACTGAATGACTAAATAAATATTATAAAAATAACATAAATAAATAATTTGAATGAATAATTATCAAATGAATAAACAACATGAATAAATTAATGACTGAACTATTGATAAATTAACCAAGCAATGAAAAAAATGAATGAATGATGGATAAATGAGTGGATGAATGAATGGATTGTTTAAATAAAATTATATAAATAAACAAGTTAATACATAAAATGAAAGAATGATTGATTGATTGATTGATTCATTCATTCATTAATTGATCAAATAAATATTAAAATGAGTCTTGTTTCTTAATAAATAAATAAATACATTCTATCTAATACTTGCCATTCTGCAAAGTGATTGCTCTTGATTCTTTTCCAAATCCATGATGAAAACTGCCCCCTAGAGTATATGATTTTCCACCTGCAATAAAAGAAAAAAAGGCATTCAGTTTAGATTGACATTACATCGTAGAAATGGTTTGGTGCAGCATAAATGGTTTGGTTCCCCACCTCGAGGTCAGGGATATCTGGTTGAATGAGCTTTTTTAACACACTGAATTTTATTTCACAGTGTATGGTGATACCCATCAGGACTGAATTCTGCGAGACAATTGATTGTACAGTACAGTAAAAACATGCAAATATTATGAATTTGTAGGAGATGGGTTATTTTCCAGGAGATTTTTGCTTGCTTGCGAGAGTGCGGGAAGCCATCCAGATTTCCGGGAGACTCCTGAGACTTGAAGAGCACTTGGGGCCTCTGTGATCTTGATTGCAGAAAAAACGTTACCATTACCAAAATTTCTTACCCAGGGGCGGATCAAGAAGGAGACACAAATTTCATAGACCTGATGTAATATAATTATACAGATAAAAATTCATAAATAAGTATCCAATAATATATAATAGTATGATTCATGTTTAGTATTTGCTGAAATATTGTAACATTTAGTACAGTATTTCAACCAATCAATCAATGGATTTATAAGGCACATAATACAGCTCTCTCTATGCACCAGTACAGATTTACAACAAGGTCTTGCAATTTCGAAAGTTCCAATGAGGGCAGTATAATAGAGGCAGTAGAGCATATTCGCCCTAACGGCCGTTCATACAAGAAAGACCTATTAACCCATGACCAAAAAAGATCTTAATATAACCAATCAGCTGAGTACTCTTAGAGCTCCTCATCAAAGCCAAAAAATAAAAAAATAAATAAAAAAGATGGCAGTGGCAAGGGGTATGTCCCCCTCCCTAAATCACCCCTGCTTACCTTCTGAGGACACAAACTGTCCAATCACAGATGTCCCACCAAGACTGTTCTCTGCAAAATTCACTTCAGACACAATAATGTTATCCTCTAAAACAGAACCACAAGTTTCACAGACTGCATTACCACGTGCTTGATCAACATCCACATCGGTTCCCCCACAGTGCGGGCAGACAACTGTCTTTGAGGACATGATCTTCAGAGGCTGGTTGTTATGTAAACGAACACTTACATCAGGAATCAATTCTAAAAAACAAAATTAATTAAATTATTTTTACTGAATTTTTTTAGTTAATAAACTCTAGAGCCACAGTCCTCATGACACCTGGAATACCAAGTGTATATGGATTCCTACAGGTGAAATTAGTTTTTTGTTTTAAGCCCTGACTAGTTTTTTTTTCTTCGTCTTACTTTTCCATTTTTTTTTTTTATTAAAGGGGAAACATTTTTTATACCTTGTTTCACGAACTATTTTTTTATAGATCATCAGACGAGGGTGGAAAAAAATAAAAATACAATTTAATTTTCTCATTTAGCAAATAGTCCTGCAAAAAAACACCCAGATGGAGGACAAAATAAAAATAAAATTTTATTGGTGAATGTAAACCGTGTAGTAATGGTATGTTTAAATGCCTTAAATTGATATAATTAGGAAGAAATATATTTATCTTATTTTTAGAAGATTTCAAGGCAGTGGCGTGTGTAATAAAAAAATTTTTAAAACTTCTATTTCCTGAAATTTCCATTTTTTCGTGGCAGCAGGTGCACTAATTGGCCAAAAATAAAAATTTCTTTTTTTATTTGAAACTCAAATTTTTGCCTGTGCCCGTGTTACTATTTCACTTATTCCTGAAGTTCGGTAGGCCTATCATAGTTCCTACCTCATCGTAAATAAACGTTTATAAAGAAGTGCATGCATCTTCATTGTATTGTGTTACTAGGCCCCTAGGCCTAGGCCCTAGGCCTAAATTTATTATAATTGTATTCTGTACCCATTATTGAATATAAGACTCATTACACACAGGGTAACATATACTCTCAATTAAGATTTGGCAAAACCAGGCCTTTAGGCTAGGCGGCCCTACACTTGACCGTTCGTGTATCCTAGCCCCCGAAGGCCTAGGCTAGGCCTAAATGTCCTAGCTCTGGCCTAAGCCTAGCCTAGGCCTACACCACTGGCTTTGCCGGTCTGGCCCGGCCCCAGGTAGGCTAGTAGGCTAGGTCTAGGCCTAAGTTATAATAATATAAGGTATTAGAAAAGTATCTAATAAGCACCTACCTACATATAATAAGAAAAGACAGGTAGAGCGTAACCTAGTGCGAGATACAGTTTATTGCAATATTTTACAGACAAACTTTATAAACACAGTTTACAGTTTTGTTGATGATGTGCCTAGTAAAAAAACTAGAAAGTCTATGCTGCCACCATGTATTTTACCCTCTTCATTGGTTCCCGTCGGCTTTTTTTAACGGTACAACAGCCGCACAGAGTAAATCCACCAAGAAAAAGTATACTATGAAACGCCAAGCAAATAGGTAATAATGGAACGCCATTGGTGCCAAAATCGATTTCCAGCTTTTTTACTGATTAAGACAAAGTTTAGGGACTGGAACACAGTCTACCAATGTTGGTCCAGTCGCTTTTTAAATATAGTTACAGTAGTTGCTTCAACAATGTTGGATGGGAGATTGTTCCAATGCTTGAAGATAACTATTGGTTGGATTATGTTTGTGAAACTTCAAAAGATCAACATTAAAGTCCCCCATAATATAGCAGTGTTTATTTTTGATGATTCTATAGCTAAAGAATTATTATTATAAAGAATTATGATGTAGCCTATGTTCCATCAAAATCATCACTGGGAGAATTTGGCAGATTCAGTGTCCCAGCCGGCCCATCTTTTTTTCACAATTAGAACAGGATAAAAGAGAAAATTATATTCAAATTTTAATGTGAGAGTGCAATTTCCGGCCAACTAGAGATGCCATAATCATAATTTGTTTTACCTCAGCCCCAACCATGATGGGGCTGAGGTCTTGGTCTCCATTTGTAAAATTCCTTCCCTGGGCCCCCTCTATAGTTTCGAATTCCTGGATTCGCCAATGAATTTTAAAAATGTAGGCCTAGTGTGGAAATAAATGATAATTGTATTCCTTAAAATTAAATAGCTACGACTTACAAAAGGCTATAGACGCCGGACGCCCCCTTTCCCCTGTACAGGTTTGGGCCTACGGCCCAAGAATTAATTTTGCAATTCGTCTCCCTTGTCGATGAGATGGGTAGACGTCAAAAATATATAAAATTGAGAATTCATAAAATAAGCCTATACTGATCTGATTGGGAATAGGGTAGGGAAAGAAATAAATCCCTTTGTTGTTGTTTTGAAGCGAATACGTCCACCTACCACGGGCCAGGGAGGGACTTCAATATATGAGGGCCGTTTAGGATTCAGAAATTCGAAATAGTGGGAGGGGAGGTGTCCAGTGAGGGACTTTCACAGATATAGACGCCCGGGTCCACCCACCTCAGCCGGCCGCGACCCCGCCATGGTCTGAGTTTAGGAAAAGAAAATTTATGATTATGGCAGCCGGAAATGGAGCTCTGAGACTAAATTTGATTATGAACTACTATATGTTTTTTCTCCATTTTCTTTACTACTTTCAAAAATTCATGGAGGCCCGCCCGGGTCGGATCGCCCCCCCCCCCTTGAATCCACCACTGGGGGGTCTATAACACGTAAGAAAATGTATGATTATTGCACCTCTAGATGGCCGGAAATGGCACTCGCAGACTTAAACGTGAATAAAGACTTCTAGAGAAACGTCCTTTAAGAAAGGGAGAAGATGAGTTTGTACGTGGCGCGTTATTGACACGCACAAGCGGCGGGGAAAACACTCAAATGAAGACACAAGCATATCTTTATAAACGTTTATTTACGATGATATAGATGATAGGACTACCGAACTAATGGGAATACGTGAGACAGGTAACATAGGAACAATGGAAAGCGCCACGCCAATATTCTTTTAATAAGCACCGCACTGAAGCTTCCAAAAATGTTATAAGCGCCGAGGCGCTTATTCGAGCATTTACGGTAACGTGATATTATTAGCATTCTCGCCTATCTTTCCTTTAAAATCTGGATACGCCTCTGACTACTTGCTATTACCGTATTATTATACTAGGAATATTATTATTATTATTATTAATAATAATAATAATAAAAATAACAATAATGATAATAATAATAATAATCATCATCATATATAGTAATACTAGTAATAATATAGTAATAAAAATAATAATCATGATGATAATAACAACAAATATTAATTAATAGAAATAATGATGATAATAGGCCTAATAATGATACTAATAAGAATATATTACTCTATAATATTAATAAGAATAGTCATAACATTACTACTATAATTTTTAATATAAATTATAAGCTATAGTTATTCACAATAAATTATCACATACGAATAGAGATCTGTCTCTGCAATATAATCGGTGTCGAACGTATGACATGCGCAATAAGGCGCAATGGCACGACGAACAGATGTCCAATAAAAAAAAAATAACCATTATACTCAGCTTTCGATTTTGTCGATTATTGTTTACTATTGATCATAACTTTATCCATCCTAGATTAACTCAAATTTAATTGTTTTAGACTTAACTGAAATATCGATTCTCCGTCATTATAATATGTGCCTTTTGTTTTTGCCTGATTTCATGTATTCGATAAATGCTATTCATTTCAAAATCCGATTCGAATAATTTGATTCATTCTAGTGTTGGTGAGAGAACAGGAACGTTGCTACATCCTATAACTGGTGATACTTCTGAGTACAATGAAAATCGTAAAGAAGTTACTTGGAATTGGTCTCCTGTTTTTGGTAAGTACCACCCAACGTCATCAATCTACATAAGTAACCAGTTGATCTGATATTTAGTTTATGTTAAAGCCGGGCACTCATTACGCCCGACGTCGTCGACCCGACCCGATTCTATGGTGATCGCAACACCACGACGCGCGCGCGCGCAACGGATACTTTTAAGATCGGTTCCTATAGAATCGCTCACTCTGACGGTTGAACCTGGTTCAACTTTGCCGATCGGGGTGCCTTTCCCGATTGCGTCAGGGCAGCTGGCAATGAACCCTGATTCGTCTGCAACGCAATCGGCAAAGTTGAACCAGGTACATCATTCCCGACAGCTGTCGGCGACTGTCGACGATAGGGTGAACGATTCTATGGACACCGAGCTTTAATGACGATCCGTTTTTCAAACTGCCACCGAAAATCAGCAGACGGCGTCGCGTCGTCTAGCGCTACATGGAGTGGAGTTGGAGTTGGACGCAGTGAGTGCCCGGCATTTTGTGTAAAACATTTTTCAGATTTGGCACATCCAGCAGCAATAACAATTCTGTGGTACATAATTATTTCTTTTCAAGCTTGGTGTCCATAAAAAAAAAAAAAAAAAAAAAAAAAAAAAAAAAAAAAAAAAAAAAAAAAAAAAAATCGCTACACGCTATCGCCGACTCCTTTGGCGACGCTGATTGGTCGGTTGAATCAAAGAGCGTGTCCGATTGCGTCGGGACAGCTACGCAGTGCAAGAATTGTAGTGAAAGCGGAGCGACTGTGTAGCGATTATATGGAAACCAAGCTTAACACAAAATTAACACAGAATTAATTTTGTTAATGTTCTACAGATATAATTCTGTTGTACACATAATTATTTCTGTAAAAAGAGAGTGCCTTTTTTAAAACATAAATAGCAAAACGGCGCCCCGTATAATGAACCTACTGCGTCGGCCGTAAATAACGTTTGTCTAATGTTGGGTTTGTCCATAACATGCAGCATAATTTGGCTCCCGTGTTTTGGTAATTAACAGACCAAATTGATCGGGTTTTTTTTAATTAGAAGACGTCAGTCGGCTGCTTTGCGTATGTCTTAGGGTTGCTTTTCTCCAATCATGTCTGCTTTCTGCGATTCTTCGTATTGTTTCAACATGAAACTAAAATTGTAGTCTGCCAAAGAAAATCGGAAAACCTTGAAGAAGAAGGAAAACAATTTAGGCTAGGCCTAGATGTTGAATACAGAAAAGGTATCATTGTAAAACTGACATTGATAATGTTTCTCATTGGATTGGATTTATTCGGTGTAAACACCAAGGATAGCCCACGAAAGTCTAGAAGAAGACTTATTTCCAGTGGGGTCCTTCTGGTGGTGACTAGGGAGTACACCGGGAGACAATCCCCTACTATTTTCCGAAGAGTGTACTGTGTTCTTTAACGTGCACATGGGCCATAAATGCACACGGGACCAACGGCTTAAACGTCTCATCCGAAAGACGGTGCGCTATGTAACTTGTATTTCAGCCCTCTAGCTGAAGCACAAGCAGAGGCAGCGATGGGAATTGAACCGGGGACCTAGAGATCCGCGGTTCAGCGCACACACAGTGGCTACCACCAGATTAGCCGACTGAGCTAATTAACTCATTATCTTTTAACTCATTAACTTTTTTAAAAGGTAAATGCTTAGTTCAATATTGAAATCATAGGCAATGAACATTTCCGGAGTGTCAATCAAACTTAACAACTGACCAATCAGATTATCGCTAATATTACGCGCTCGCATTACAAACACACGCGTCCCACAAACCCACGTTCTTAGTACGTCGTTTAGGCCTACGCTATCTTTTTGTGGGACCTTAAGCTGGGCACTCACTGCGTCTTACAACCGTTGCACGACGAATCCAATTCCGCTCCCTGTGAGCGCTAGACGACGCGACGCCGTCTGCTGATTGTCCGTGCCAGCCTGATGAACAGATCGTCAATAAAAACGATCCGGTGTGCGCGCGTCGTCGTGTTGCATTCTGCATAGAATAATAAGGAAGCTTTCGATTGCACGACGACGGTAGGACGTAGAACGTAATGACGTCACTAAAAGTCATCTGCGCATACGAGAACGTTAAGGTCGCCTCGTCTGGAACGCAATTTGGCCAAATCTACGTATCGAGAGAACGTAGGACGCCAGGTAGGACGGTCACGCATGAGTGATTACGTTCTGGCATCGCGTCGTCGCGTAATTCGAAAGCTCTCTAATAGCGGCCGACTGTTGGGCCCAGTGAGTGCCCGGCTTTAGCAGCAATATCCATGGGGCGGGCCAAATCGGAAAGGCCCATTCAAATACCTCGAAACTGAATTTTTCAATTGTGTAAGGTCAGGACAAGTAGTACAGTATACGTTTAAGTTAAGACGTTACGGAATTTTTTTTTTAATACGCCTACCACCACGTCATTATCAACATATCATCATCCATTATTATTATTATTATTATTATTATTATTATTAATCGCCAGATACTGCAGCAGTGTGTTGTGTCGCAAGAGGAGGGTACTGACGACGCAGCAGCAGCAGCGGCTGATGCTGACACAGCAGCAGCGGCTGATGTTGACACAGCAGCACCGGCTGATGATGACACAGCAGCAGCGGCTGATGCTGACACAGCAGTAGCGGCTGATGATGACACAGCAGCAGCGGCTGATGATGACACAGCAGCTGATGACGCCGCCGCCGTGGAACCTGAAACTGAAGAGGCCGCTATAGATGCAGCAGATGTACCGGTATGCAACCAAAGTTCCAACGAGGAATGTATTGAGTATGAACACTGTTGCCCAGGATATGAATGCAATCATGAAAACAAGAAGTGCGAGAGTGACGGTAGTAACATTGTACTGGTGAGTTTCACTATATTCATTATATTAACGTTACATTACTGGTCCCGTGTATCTGACCAGCTCCTTCCATGATTCTCGGTCACGTGCCACCATCTGAGAAGGATTTCCCAGTCAATTCAAGGATGTTCTCTGCCCACTTCTTCCTCCGTCTGACTCTTCTTCTGCTGCCTGGGGTGGTAGGATGGTCGTGGACAGGGTCTTCAGGGGCGGATGGGTTCACATTAAGGGGTAGGGGGGTCACATTTTTTCACAAAAACCTCAAAAATAAAGGAGGGCCGGTTTGATGGTGGAAAATAAGCTTTCATTAAGAGGTGTCTCTTAATGACTTTTAAGTTCTTTAAATTCGAAGGTTTTCCCCCTCTTGAAAACGGTTAGGTAAAATTTCTCATTCTTATTAAGCCTACTGTACAGTAAATACTATAGTAGACTTATTATGTGTGTATATACAATACATAACAAAATTGATTCGTTGCATACGTATTTTTTTCCATGAATCGATGAACCCCAAATAGATTGGGGTGGGGTTCCGGGGCTCTCCTCCTGGAAAATTTTGATTCCTAGATGGCGAGAAATGCTTTGTTGCTTTTGATATTTTGCCTATGATGTGATTTGTGCTTTTAATGTTGATTTTCAATGTTGGTTTTTTATTGTATCTTTTTACCCCTTTTAACATTTTTATTGTTGCGCTTAATTGATTTTATGTAAAAGGTTATCGCAATTCAGTTTTTCTGTGAAGATGATTTTATTAATAAATATACCATTATGAATAAATGAATAAAAAATGAGTTTTCCTGACTTCTAAAGTGTCTTTTAATGACTTAATTTCTTCAAAATTGAAGGTTTCCCCCTTTCTTCAAAATTGAAGGTTTCCCCCTTTTGTAAACGGTCAGGTAATTTTTTTTTTCATTCTTAATTACAGTAAATAATAGGCTTATTATGTGTTTACGGGTATACAAAGAAAAAAAAAATTAGTAGTTGCATACGTATTCTTTTTTTTACTCCAAAAAGGAAGTGGGGTCGAGGGTCTTCCACCGGAAAAATTTTGATTCTTTTGATTCTTAGATTGCGGGAAATGAGCTTTCCCGACTTCAAATTTTCCCATTGTGAAAAAAAAAAAAATAAATAAATAAATAAAAAAAAAATCAGCTCACGGGTCCTGAAAAGGTAGGTCTAGATTCTTTTTTTAAGGGGATCAGGACCCCCCACACCCCATCACATCCCCCTGACCCCATCAGATCCGCCAATGCGGGGTCTTGGCTCAGGTTACATGGCCATACCATTTCAATTTCCTCTTTTTCACGATGATCATGAGGTCTTCAAAATGGGCCTGTCCCTTGTCTGATTGCTAAGTTGGTGATGCAGTCTAGGTAGGTGATGCCTAAAATTGTTCTGTAGCATCTCATTTCGAGTGCTTGTATTCTTCGTTGAAGTTCAGCTGTTGGTGTCCATTTTTCGCATGCATACAAGAAGATTGAAAAGACCATGGCATAAAGACAGTCCCTATTGGTATGTTCACACCATCCAATACAGGAAATTAAGTATTGCCTCGACGGGCCTGCCTAAAATGAAGTTCAGAGTTGCGAAATTCCAATACCTACTATAGCATTTATCAGGATTCCACACTTGCCTGGTTGTTGTTGTTTGCCCTGAACCACAAGTGGTCTGGGAAATTAATTTGGGTATTTGTTTTTGTCAGGGCCCTGGGCCCCAAATCCACCAGATGGGAATCCTTGGGAGCAGAAAGCATTAAAAAATTGCATGAGAAGCGGAAGGGGGATTCGTCCGTACCGTGCACACAAGGACCCTAAGCAATCTGTCCCAGTAGTAAATCCCAAAAAGCCTTAGTGAATTAGGCCTCTACGCCACCTGCTATGATATCCCAATCACTCTCCCATTAACAGCAGTGGCGAATCTAGAAGTCTTGGGGGTGCTAATGGGGGGCGGGGTGGCTTGATGATCAATTGAGATGCACTAATTCGCAAAATAAGGTGATTTTTTATTTTTAACTACTTGACCGTGATTTCTGGGGGGTCGACTGGGGAGCGCGAGTAATTTTAAGGGGGTGTGTTCCTCCCCCTCCCCGCGCACCCCTTTTGATACGCCACTGAACAGCAGGTAGAATGATTTTGTAATCAGCTACTCTGATACTTAATGTGGTAAGTTCATTGGAACTCTCGAAGGTAGAAAACAATCATGGTCACACGAAAATACTGGGCATGTGCAAAATATGCAATGACAATAAAAATAGAAACAATTGACCATTTCATACTTCAATATAATGAACTACAAAGGATTAGAGATGACATATTCAAAGAATTAAAAAATGAATTAAATACAGAGAAATCCAACCTATTTTGAAAGGTTCTATGGAATATAAACACCATTGTTTTAGATAATTTATTAGAGATATTATTTACAACATTTTTGACTATTATTGAAAAAACTATCTCATATAATGTTATGTATTGAAATGAGCGCTACTCACTTATCTACAGTATTCTGAAATTGTTGTGTGCACACATGGTACTATTATTTTCAAATATTTGTTGTAATTATAGTATAACTTTAACTCACTTTTGTAGTGTTTTGCTCAATTTAAAACTGATAACAAACTGTTTTTCTATGCTTTTGTTTTACAGAATCCAGACGACGGAGAAGAAATCAATATTAATAATGATATAATTGAATAGAATTTTCATCAAACAACGCATGCGCAGTTTGGTGTTTATCTTCATGAAGACCATGTCACCACAGAAAACTTTTATGTATATCCCATATTCAAGCTATTATTTAACACTATGCATTTGTATGCTACACTCGGTAAACGGAAGAAATTATGTAAACGGAAGAAATTATTTAAAAATAATAATTATAACGTCGGTGGATAAGTTGTCTTTACCTGCTTGTGAAAATGTGTATTCATCGGACAACACGCTCATTTTAAGGAAGATTTTAATCAATTTGGAAGGAAGATCTTATGTCATCGCTAAAATTATTAAACTAAATTTATCGTTCATTGGTAATGGGCTATTTTTTGCTTATATTGGTTAAACTGGATAAATATAATCTATTGTAGCATTTCTACGTGGCCTTCACGTGACTGATATCGCTGTTAAATTGACATTAATAGCGATATCACGTGACTGATATCGCTATTAATGTCACTTTTGGTTCTGGGAAATAGGAAAGTAATGTCGGTGCACCTAGTTTAGTGTACCATGACGTTTTAGATCATATGATTATTTAGATAAACTATGATAAGCCTCGCGACGCCCTTTTAATACAAAAATATATAATGTATGACAGCTGGTTCCTTAATTTGAGATTTGAATAGTTTATGGTATTTTTCTATACCCAATAGACATAATATATCATCCTAATTCAAGAGATTTTTTTTTTAAACAGAACAATGTCCACTGAAATTGTGCGACTTGTCAGACAGAAGAACTATTAAATATTCACCTTAAATAAATGTGTTTATGATGTTTTATTTACTATCTTGGCATAGGATCGTAATATTCCTAGACTATATTCGCTTCAACATCATGTAGGCCTAGGCCTATCTGATTTTCCGAAAAGACACAAAGAAACTCGAATATCAAAGTTGAGCTCTAATTTTGCATTTCAGGCCAAATGGCAATGGCTTCGTAAGGTATATCATCTAAACACAGCTGATGTCACCTGGATTTTTACCCCTCCCCTCCCCTACGAAAGGTGATCCACCCTTCGAAACTTAATCCATAGTTAATCGGCAGCTTTGCTGTTTCAACACACGATTAGGGAGGTTTCGCAACTTACGAAAACGAATACGATTAGGCTAACTCATCAGATTTGTAGTCAATCTATTCCAGTAGCATTCTTGTTACAACGAAGGCGATCCATTATCAATCAATGATCTTATTCAGCTTGTATATGTCAAGAATGTTTTAAGCACGGATGACAATAATGAAGATGACGTATTCGTATTCATTACCGTGTTCGTATTGCGAAATCTCCAAAATCTCCATATTTTTATCGCCCTTAACGAAAATAAGACCCAGTGTGACCTGCTTTCCATTCTAGACCCGTGAGATGGAAGGAAGAAATGTTATCTGCTAAGCTATTCAATCACTTCTATTTTTATTTACTTATTTATCTATTTTCAATCTTTTGACAAGAAACGACAACAAAGTTTGAACAAGGGGTGCAAAGGAAAGGCAAAAGTGATGAGCATAACCCAACCCGTGCCAACAAAGACAATACAATACAAAACAATTCAATTACAATATTAAAAATATTCGATATTATTATTATTCTAATTTGAAATTGTTATATTACTATAAACATTTTAAATGTAGGCCTGCAATCGTCATTAAAAAAAATCGGTATTCATAATAAAAGAGGCCTAAATTGTAGGCCAAATGTACAATCATCGAAGAATATAAGATAAAATACATTTTTTGTACAATCGTCAAATGAAGTAGCAATAATGTGGATTATAAGATGAAAGATAATACTTAGTTGTTGTTGTTGAAGGTTCCGTCGTCTATTGAAAGTTCCAGACCCACAATTCACTACCAGTGCCGGTGATTGTTTTTGACCCGTTTAGCGAATTCGAATGAGCGTTACGTACATTGTAGTGAGGGAAGAAAAACCAATAGGGCCTAGAAGCCGGAACACCAGTTATTTAATATTTTGTTACAAATCTATTACTTTCCGTGTTATTTAACAATAACATTAAATTTTAAATGTCTTGTTTAATATTGAATAAGGGTTATTATCATAATGCCTATTTAACAACTGTTAACTGACCAAAACCTGAAGTGAGACGCAAAAAAATAAAATAAAAAACAAAAAACAAAACACCATAAAACAAAAGAGAAAACACCCGGAAGAGAAAACAACTGAATAATTAAAAAAATAAAAATAAAAAAAAAAGATAAAAAATGTTTAGGAACTTAAGAATATAACAGGATATTAACAAATCATTTTAAAATAGCAAGTTCCAAAAATACAATAATTATCGCTTGAGTATGTTAGCAAAGGCAATGTTGAAAATTGAAACTAACTACGTAAATCCAAAATCAATATTAATCGTAGTGAATAAAATCCTCAAAATTTCTAAAGAGAATTATTATCGGCACTAACGAAGGCGACAAAATCTTTGTCAATATAATATTGATTTTCCGATGTTGTTGTGAAAGTTTTTGCAGAGATTTGTCTATTAATATTTCCGTCGTGACAACGCGTAGCCTACAATTTGTACTTTTGCTAGATCTGATCTAAAAAGTAAATCGTTCCAAATCATAGGCGTTTCACTTATCTCCAGTGGCGGTGCTACTGGGTATAAGTGGGTATTCACCCAGCTCTAGATGTGTATAAGAGACAGGAACAATGTCCACTGAAATTGTGCGACTTATCAGACAGAAGAACTATTAAATATTCACCTTAAATAAAATAAAACATACTCCAAATAAAGTGAGACTAGTCATTTTGATTCAATATTTAGATCTTTTATTAGATCATCATCAGGAATGAATAAAGATTCCAACATTACAATGATATAAATAAATACATACCGGTAAAATAAAATAAAATAGTCACGCTCTATGAATAAATGTAATTCCTTCTAAGTGCATTAACGATAACTCGGAAAATATATTATCAACAATGCAAAACATATTTAATGTATGGTAAATAGGAGATCTCAAGCTTAAAGAAAGATATCTTTTTATTAAATCCCTCCTCATAATAGGAGATAAATTGATTACAGCATCGGGAGCACTAGTCGCGTCGGCGGAGAAATCTCTTTTTGGGAAGATTAATGTTGTACATGTAGAGGGCGCGTTATTTTATTTAGTGTATTTTACTGAATTTTTTTTTTGATTTTATGTTATAGATAAATATATACAGATATATTGATTTAAATAAAAAATTATAGGTATATTTTAATAGTTTATCATATAATCAAATGTACATTTTAGTACTTTAATAGCTTTTACTACTCGCTTCTTTGGCCGTGTGCGATCTGGGAGGTCATAGGTCATACGGTAGCCCTCAAAACGTGAATGTGCAGTATTCTGTTGTTGTCAAACACGTAAAAATGAGCTCTATCGGAACAGGTGTAAGTATCTTCTGAGGTAGTTATTAAAGGACGTTTAGTGCGTACGAATACAGTGAAAAATATTATCTTGGAAGTTTAAAACTTGCCACTCGTTCTTTTATTAAGCCTAGGCAGGCCTATATGATGAATGAATATGATGAGTAGGCGGCTAGGAGGACATTTTGCCCGGTCAGCTCACACTACTAGGGAAGGAAGGGCCCGTGCTGAACGGTGCTCTCTCTCTCTCTCTCTACTACTATACTCTAGGCCTAGGCTAGGCCTACCCGAGACTATTCGGCCTAACTAGCCAGGTCGACGAAGAGCTTTAATGAATGGGTGAGGCCTAGATTATTATACTTATAGTCATGGTAGCCTGAGAGGCCCTTTAGGCTTTGCAGCTCAGTACATACAACAACATTGATTGGCAGAGTCTCTAGACTCTGACAGAGAATAAGAGAGGAAAGCTAGTTAGGACGCCTAGCTTAGCTATATTACAGCAGTTTAAAAACAATATTTGAGAAATCAACCTTCAAAATTTATAATTTTTTTAGGCTTTTTTCAGGCAGAAACCATCACCAAATCATTAAAAATTAACATTGAAAATTGGGAAAATAACATCATAGCATGATCATGATGTATAGATACATAAAGTTTAGTTTAGTGAAATAAAATAGATTTAAAAAATGTTGACATTCCAGCATGTTTTGGCCATTATCTCTGAAACAGGATTTGCGACGAGTGACTGGTTTGGCTTGTCTTTGCCACATTAAAATGTATTATAATATACAGTAATTTCTGCACACCTCTGTTTTCCCAGCGATTTTCTGCTTAAATTTGAGCCGGTTTTTGAGGTATCATCTGCACACTTAAAAAACTTTACAGCATGGTACCAATTGGTACACAAAATTTATGTTTTAATGTAGTTATGATATTAAAAGAGTTAAGAATAAAAGAATGATTATAGATTCCTTTTTTGTAGTATGATCTCTCAGCTTCCCAGTTTTCACCCGACGGTCGAATATTCCAAGTAGAATATGCCATCAAAGCAGTAGAAAACAGCGGCACTGCTGTTGGACTACGTTGTAAGGATGGCGTTGTATTTGCTGTGGAAAAGTTGGTCAAGTCAAAACTTTATGAATCTGGAGCAAATCAAAGGATCTTTAACGTAGACAGGCATATAGGAATGGTAAGTAGATTCTTATTTAGTGGATTTGTTTTGTGATATTTAAAATTTCCTTTTTTGTTCTCTTTTGTTGGTAGCTATTTTTTTTTTTGTGTTTATTTTTCAACGGTGTCAATATTCAGCATGATCTATTGCAACCTAAAATTCTATATTTTTCGTTCCTTGCAGGCTGTCGCTGGACTTCTATCAGACGCTCGTCAGGTTTGTTATTTGTTAAACACTGCAGTTTGTCTTGTATCTTTTACTTACGGATTTGATCACATCCCACCTGTTCTTACACTGGTTTCCAATCAAGCAGTGCATCATTTTTGAAAACGATACTAATCATTTGTTTAACAATCAATCACCAACATACATTTCTGATCTCATCAAATGGATATCTTCAACCTCCGCTAGATCCCTTAGATCGACTGTCAGTACATCGGTTTTGTTCGTCCCTCCCAGACGCCTTAAGGCATACGGTGAGCGAGCCTTTACAGTTGCAGCTCCAAAACTATGAAACAGCTTACCCGAGTCCATTCGTCAGCCACCTCAGTGGGTGTTTTCAAGAGTCAATTGAAATGCATCCTTTTTTATATCATTACAAATCAATCTCTTATTTCTTATTTTTACGTTAAGCACCTTGGGACGATCTATCGATTGTGTTAAAGCAATATACAAATACAACCAGATTACATTTTTAAGGATGTATTGTCCCATGAAAAATACCGAAAAATATCATTAAAAATGTTCGAAAATTAACTTGCACATTTTGAAGTACTGGTAACATAAAAATGATCAACATAGAAATTTGTTTATTTAATATATGTTTGCCTATAATTTTACAGCAAAAAGTAATAGAAACACTTTCCAGTCACTGAAAGTGTTTTTATTATCTATATCATTATCCAGTATAAAAATCTGTATACACATGTTTTGTTATACACATATCCATGGCATATCCAGGATTTGAAAAGGGGGTTGCTGAGTAGTAGTATTAAATTCTAGATATTTTTTAAGATATTGGATAATTGGACGAATAGAACCGATGTATAATTAAAAAACAAGAACGTTCAGAGGAAAATTTAGTGGAGGAGAGTGCGCCCCCCCCCTCCTTTTTTTTGGAAAGTTAAAAAAAAAAAAAAATTATTGATAGCCCAAAATGCTTCAGAGGTTATTTACGGTTGTCTAGAAAACCAAAATTTTGTGGAGGCATTCCCTGGACCCTCTAAAGTATTGTTGTCTCTCGGTCGAAAGGGGGGACCCCCCTTTTTGGACATCTCTTGATCCTCCCCTGAATGTTGTTCAGATAATAATATTGAAAATATATTGAATATTACAGTTTTGTATATAGTTATATTTTTATTGATCCGTCTATTATCATTGTTTATTATAGGTGTGTGAAATTTCTAGGGAGGAGGCAGCCAACTACAGAAGTACATTTGGCTCAGCAGTACCATTGAAGGTAAACATTTTTAAAAAATTATTTCTGTTCCACATTAAATGTTCCTAGTATTAACAAACTTAATATTATATATACCAATGAAAGTCTAAGTCAATAGTAAGCATTGTTTTTTTCTTTCTATAAGAATACTCAATGATCCACCAGTAACGCAAGTTACAGTTCATTTGTAATTGTCAGCATACAGTGAGTGGTTTCAAGTAAATTTTTGGAAGAAAAAAAGAAAACTCTATTCAAATTGAAGCTGTTTCTGCACATAGTCATGTGGGAATTGGGCAGTACACCGATAAACAATCCCGATGGGCCATAGCATACTGGACCAACTACTTAAACGTCTCATCCGAAATACAGTGTGTTATCATATCTTGTATTTCAGCCCTCCGGCACAGCACAACAGTGATGGGAATTGTACCGACGACCTAGAGATCTCCGCAGTTGAGCGCACATGCAGTGGCTACCGCCAGTTTAGCTGACGGAGCCAAGCTACATTCTGCATGGTAATACTGAGGTGGTCTAGACCCTCTCCTGGTCCCCTCTATATTGAATTCCTGGATGTGCCACTGGACAGTCAAATTGTTAAGTTCTGTCCACACTACCAATTTTTGATGTGACAAATCTATACATGTCGCATTTAACATAGCATAACATAGTGTGGACAGGCATTTACACCGAAGACATTCATATTTTTCAGAAATTAGTAGAGAGTGTATCGGGTTACGTACATGCTTACACACTGTTTGGATACGCCAGGCCTTTTGGTTCCAGGTTAGTGCTGTAGACTTTCAAATGTCAGACGACTAGTAGTTTAGGGCCCATGCAGGAGTCCCAAGTTTAAAGAATCCACATCCAGATGATCTGTTAAATGAGCTTTCTTAAACACATCTAATTATA